>NC_089317.1:3326570-3446570 GCF_036669915.1 Pocillopora verrucosa
AGTATTAACACGCAGATTGTGAAATTGAGGACAAGCACTAGAACGTGTTTTTGTTTTTTACAATTAAAATGGTCAGTTACCATACTATTGTTTGCAAAAAGTAAATTGAATTTTAAATAAACGCCGCCCTCGAATAAACATCGCACTTGAATCACGAAAATTTTAATAAACGCCGCGGCGTTTAATCGAATAAACATGATTAGCTCTATATTTAAGAGAGCTCCTTTGTAAGAAATTTTTATAAGAGTTGTTTACAGTCTGTTGGACCAGTTCTATCCAGCAATCTTTCGATGAAAGAATTTATAATTGGTGCCAATCCTGATTTTCCTGCAGCCAGCTAATTTCCCCAAGGTCTTGAAACAGGTAGGAAATCGACAATCATCCCTTCATATCTGGGGCTCTTCTGACTCGTCATTAAGTACTAGGCCTTTGCAGAAGTAGGCATCCGCCGGCACACATTACCATTTTAGAGTTATCCACAACAACTTTGTTTACCTCGTCCCTATTGTCGACTCCCCCCCCCCCCCCACCCCACAAACCTCCCGTTCAGGAAGCTTTCAGTGATCAAATTTCATTGAATGGCTCTGCAGCTCGCAACAGAAATAAAAAACAATGCCTATGAATGTTTTTTGTCTTGGTTTTTAATGAAAGAGAGACGCTCGAAACTTTGAAGTAATGAAAATCAAAGGGCTCTTGGAGCCAGCTCATTCATGTTATGGCTTAGGTTTGAATTGATTTCTTGGACTTGCTGAATATAGGTGCAGATGAATTCGGTTTATATGAACTTTCAAGACTTTTGGAATAAATTTTCTTTTATTTTTGGGCAGTTGTGTGATAAGAAAACTTGTGCATTCGTAGTGATGGGGATCGGAAAAAAGTTTGTGTGGGCTGGAGGTGGGATGGGCAGAGGTCATTAGGCAGACTACACCCTCAGTTGGCTGCAATATATCTCATAACGCTGACTGCCGCAATAATTATCTATTAAATATTCCTTGCCCGTTTCTTGATCTCTTTTGTTTTAAACAAAGCGGCCATGGCATTTGATTTTTAACAAAGCGGCCACAATCGTTCCAAATATAATTTCAAGTCTTCATCTAATCTGATTTTCACATATTAATATTTGCGTAGTCACCAAACCAACGAGAGATAAAACAACCAAAAAAGTTAACAAATGGCCAGTCACGAGGGCAACGCTTGGCTTTTCCCTACAAAAATTCTCCGGTTTCTCATGAAAACCAATGACAATATAAGACACTAAGGGGAAATCAGTATGTGTACACTTCTGAACGTTGAAAATATATCAAGTCGAAAGAAAAGTTCGGGTCTTGGTTCGCATTTTTGTCAGCAAAATGAACACATATCAGTTAAAAAGATGAATTTCTCGAATATTGCGCAGGTTAAATATTCAATAGTGGCATCCATTTACATCCACATCTACTTTTAGTAAGTTGGTAAATTCTGTAAAGACATCACGCCAACAAACTCGCGCGGAAAATGAGAATACTAAACGAGGCTTGAAAAAAATTAAGAACGATTGTGATCAAGAGACAGGCAAGGAATATTCCACAATAGTGCAAATAATCGCGAAAGATGATCGCGGAAAAGCACTTGCGTGACGCTCGGTAAGTTGTAAGATGCCATGTTATCACGTATCAGACGAAAAAACAGTACAAATTCTCAGTCTGCATTTTGTACCCGGTCTGCGGTCCGTAGTCTGCATTTTGCACAGAGTACGAAGCCATCCAAGCGCTTGATACGGCTGGACACGGTCCTCAAATAACTCCATATTTCTCTTTGAAATATACTAATTTTTCATTGGAAAATATTCTACCTTCATTTACAATCCTCAAGCGCTTCTAAAAAGTGAAAAAATGCCAACTTTGTCCGTTTCGCTGGCCTTGTACACAGAGTGCGAAGAGATCCAAGCGTGACACTAAGAAAATTTTCACCAGACACTACCGGACACGGTCTTTAAATAACTAGACGTCCGGCAGTCTGATATTTTTCCATATTTCTCTTTGGAAAATACCAGTTTCTATTGGAAGTATTTTGTCTTCATTTAGAATCCTCAAGCGATTCTAAAAAGTGAAAAAATTTGAATATTGTCCTTTTCGCCGACTCTTCATAGAGTACGAAGAGCTCCAAGCGTGTTCAGGGTGGCTCTTGAGAAAGACGATTTTAGAAGGTTTTTAGTGATCTGGGAATTCCGTGTTACAGGAAATTGGGTCGCGTCAAGGTTGAAAGGCGTTGCATCAAGGTTGAAAATGGGCCTTTAACTTGTAACTGTAGGATAAAAAGAGGCTCCGAAAACAACAGTGAAATAAACAAATTCTCCCAGAGTAACATTCTTTTTTATTATGATAGATTAAGTATGCATCATTGCAACAAGATTTCTTTTCCAGATTGCAGGAAAATGCGTTTCTGGGAGACTTATCTTTTAAAAAATTTCCCGGGGGAGCATGCCCCCGGACCCCCCTAGAGGTTCGGGCCTTCGGCCCTCAATTTTCTAGGGAACCTGCCTACTTTAAAGGCAGTGCCCTTTTACTTCAAAGTTGCAAATTGGTTAGCGTCTTGTTCACTTTGATTGCCTCAGCAATACATGTAGCACCCGCATCACCAATAACATTGTAAGACAAATCCAAATTGGTTAGCGTCTTGTTCACTTTGATTGCCTCAGCAATACATGTAGCACCCGCAGCACTAATAACATTACCTCGCAAATACAAATTGGTTAGCGTCTTGTTCACTTTGATTGCCTCAGCAATACATGTAGCACCCGCAGCACCAATAACATTGTAAGACAAATCCAAATTGGTTAGCGTCTTGTTCACTTTGATTGCCTCAGCAATACATGTAGCACCCGCAGCACTAATAACATTGTTTTCCAAATACAAATTGGTTAGCGTCTTGTTCACTTTGATTGCCTCAGCAATACATGTAGCACCCGCATCACTAATACCATTACCTCGCAAATACAAATTGGTTAGCGTCTTGTTCACTTTGATTGCCTCAGCAATACATGTAGCACCCGCATCCCTAATAAAATTGTCAGACAAATCCAAATTGGTTAGCGTCTTGTTCACTTTGATTGCCTCAGCAATACATGTAGCACCCGCAGCACTAATACCATTGTAAGACAAATCCAAATTGGTTAGCGTCTTGTTCACTTTGATTGCCTCAGCAATACATGTAGCACCCGCATCACTATTACTATTTACAGAGAAATCCAAATTGGTTCGCATCTTGTTCACTTTGATTGCCTTAGCAATATATGTAGCACCCGCAGCATTAATAACATTACCTCGCAAATACGAATCGGTTAGCATCTTGTTCACTTTGATTGCCTCAGTAATACATATAGTACCCGCAGCTCTAATAAAATTGTCAGACAAATCCAAATTGGTCAGATTCAAACCAGTTCCAAACGACTTCGATAAATGCGAGTGAAAATCACTTTTTTCTCTTTTGCATTCGTTGATGGCCTCCAATACAATTTTTGCACCACGGCCTTCATTTTTGTTGACTTCATTTGTTAAACTCTTTACAAGAGCCACAACCTGTTCATCGCATTTCATGGCCAAAATTCCACATGAAAACAAAAGTATTTGTTTAAGTTCAACGAAATACCTTGGATTGGAAACTAGTTCTTCAGGTTTCATCTCCTTGCTTTGAATCTGAGAACAAATGAAGAATGCTGCAAAGAATTCTTGAAAACTTTTATGTAAGAAGGCATAGTGCAGTGTTTGTCTCAGTTTGCTGCCACCAGGCTGCACTGACAGAAATCCAAATTCAGTCAGGTCTTTTGCATGGTTTCTCAATTCACTTTCATTAAAATCCAGCTTATCGTCAAGTAAACCATTCAACGCTACCTTTCCAAGGTGATTCAATTGCGGTTTGTAATGGTTTGTCAGGTCTTCGCTCGTTTCTAGTAGTCCCTTCTTTTTTCTATATCTTCTCAAAACACATTCAACCATATCCAAGTACAGTTGAGCTCTGCTTTCGGGGAATGTGCCCTCAAACTCTTCGCATAAAAGGCAAAGAAGTGCTGTGTTTAGAGGATTGGCCGCTATTTCTCTCAGGTTTTTATCTCGCGACATCCGTTGCAAGAGCTTGGTGGCTAAATCCGTCCTTTCTTTAAAGTACTTGGTGACAAATCCTTTCACATGCTCTTCAGTAAATCCTTCGATCTGAAGCAGCACGTTACAACATTTTCTCACCTCTTTTCCAGCTTCGTGTCTTGCTGTTGCAACTATGTGGCATTTGGGGAGCACTCTTCCTTCAATTAATTCGGAAAACATCGACAATTTACTGGACGGTAACTCATCCAATCCATCCAATATCAATAAAATGCTGGACTGATTTTCACGAATAAAATGAAAAAATTGTCGTTTGACTTTTTCATCGATGTCTAGGGACAGCAGCTGATCATCAATGGCTTCCCAGACGTCAGAATGGATGTCTCGACATTTCAACAACAATACCACTTTAAATGCTGTGGAGCCGCAGCCCTGAGGTTTTTGCTGTTTTGTGGCCCAGTCGTAGGCGTACTTTTTACAATAGGTGGTTTTTCCCATACCAGGTTCTCCTTCAATCAACACTGTTCTCGGCGGTGAACACTCTTCATACGGGTCTAGTATTGACGACATGTCAACAAATACGTCAGTGATTACTCCTCTCGTTTTCTTTCTTCTGACCACTTTGAGCCTTGTAAAAATATTTCCAAGAAAAAACTGAAACTCTTCACACCATGGAAATGGTGAGAGCCATCCCTCGCGAGTCTTATACAGCTGGCGAATTCCATTGATAAGCTCATTTGGATCAAAAATACCTAGCAGTAGCAAAATAAGTAAGAAATCTAATGAATGCAGCATTAAAAATTGTGGTGCCTCTCTGGTATTCGGCACTGGATTTAAATAAGTGAATGAGTACGATACCGTTGCCAAAGAAATTACTTGGACGATGCAAAAAGCTTTAAGTGTATGATTCATGCTTACTGATTAAAAGCCATTTAGATTATGAATTCAGGTAAACCTACTCTGTTTGTTCGGCTGACTGTGAAACTCTGTCGTAAAATAAATTACTCGGGAGATAAATATTCATATAATTGGAGCCGTAGTCTGAGAAAGGCTTTTTCGGGATATACCGAGACTGCGAACAAATAAATGGAAACCAAACAACGCCTTTGTGCCTTCTTTGTCACGCGGTTTCATCAAAAGTGCTGCAGAAAACTGGAGGCTCGCCTGCGATGAAGCGGGAGGTTTTTCCGATAGTCTTTTCCTTGGGAACCTATTTTACTCAAGACGATCCTCATTCAACTATTTTTCCATGTAGAATTGAATACTCCACAATATGAGCGCAGGAAGGGTTTAGTTATTTTATTCAGAAATATGCGGATTACATCTAATGCTACTAGGAATTCGGCACTGAATTTAAATTAGCGAACGAGTACGACACCACTGCCAAAGAAATTACTTGGACGATGAAAAAGGTATCAATGTATGATTCATGTCAATTTACTGACCAAAAGCTATTTGGCTTGTTAATGCAGTGGAACCTGCTCTGTTAATTTCTAACATCGAGCCAAAGTTAATGCCAATGTTTTCGTTAAAACTGTACTTCGTTTTATTTCGTTCTCCACTCTAATCAAAATATAAAGTTTTCCAGGCTAATTACGGGTGAAAGTTTGAACAATTGGAGGGAATGAAAGCACACCGTAGAGATTATTCCAGAGATTGTCTTAATTGAAAAACTGAATCTCTTTAACATAGGATGATCTCTCCCTCTCTCACATACAGGCCATGTTGACTACGGCGAAATTTGCGGTTAAGCAGGATAACTTTTATTGTGTAATTCAACTGACCTTCATCCTTGCTTTCTCCCACTGAGGCTGTCAAAGTACACAGCTTTTCCTTCACTTCTTTCAGTTCGCTGTCCATCTTTACCATTTCGCCTATCATTTTCTCAACAGACCCTTTCGTGGAATAACATTGGAACTTTTAGTCCGAGTGAGAGTCACTTTATTCATTAAAAGTTAACTAAATAGATCCTTTTCCCTTCCTCTGTTGTTGTTGTTGTTTTTAAATTTTATACAATATTCGAAAAAAACTTATGGCTCGGCTACAGCGGTTTCTGATAGTGAAACTCGGGAGATAAATATTGATATCATTAGAGTCGATAGTCTGAGGAAGATTTTTGTCGGTAAAAAGACCATTGTAAGAACTAATTAAAAAAAAAAACAAAGAACGCTTTTCCGCCCTCGTTTTCACGTCGTTTAATCATAGAAAAAGGAAAACGCTGGAACAAACCAGAGGTCCGGCTGCAATGCATTGTGAAGTTTCGTTCACAGTTTTTCGCTCGGAAAATTAAAATAACCACATACGCCTTCTCCTGCCCCTTTTTACTAACACAGCCCTCACTCAGAAATTTTTTCCATGTAAAATGGAATACTCTACAAAAAATTTGAGTGGAGGAAGGATTGCATTAGTCTGTTCAAGAATATGCAGGTAAAATCTAACGAATTAGGAAGTTAGATTCATTATGTCCTTAACAAAAGTAAAACTAAAATAAGGCAATAACCCTTCTCGGCCAAATGTGTATGAGTGCTGTCAGAAAGCTATCCAATCTGAGAGGTAGCCTGAAATTCCGTGCCATCCCATTCATCCCACACATTACCTAGTATCTTCATTTAGGTTTAACCTAGTAGCCAAGGCGTGCTCTTACCATGTTGGACTTACCTTGAGAGGGTAATTCATTGGCACCTAAATGAAAAAATAAACAAAAAAGTAATGTTGTCTCTTTAAACCAATTTACTTAAGAAATTTACTTGAAATCTGATTTATTCATCTCAAACTAATAACATGTCAGGTTCCATAAAAGGTTAAAAAAAAAACCATTAACATGTGTGCTGGCATGTATCACTTCCCCATCCATTCCAATAGTTTCCACATCAAAATACAATCGCACATGCAGTATTGGATAAACCAATCTTTTTAGTTTAAAAAAATTTGATTTGTCGCTTATTGGCCCAAGAACATATATCAAATCACTTCATATCACTTTGGCAGATGTCATTTGCCTCTGAATTCTCCATATTTTGGTGGTGTTACATAAACCACGCTAACTATAGAATACAGGCCAGTTCACGTGGCTCATGGAGTGAATTGTTATTCATCATTACATCTCTCAATTAAACTACAAGTTTTTTCCTCCCACCACTCCCATGAGTGACCAAGACAGAATTTCTCCTTACTATATCTGTACAATATCATGCAGACAAGTGATGAGAATAAAGAAAAATAATAATTATGGGATTACTAGTTGATCTGATACCACATTCTCCAAACTAACATAATGAGAATCATTTGGCAGACAGTAAGGAGAATTGTCAACAAGATCTTGGGAGTTAAAGGGTTAAGAGGCCTTGTTTAAGCTACTGGAATGTTAACTCAAAATATGGGTGACTTAATTTCCTATTTGTGAACAATCACTAAATAAATCATCTTGATTTATAATCCATACAAGAATATGCTGTGGGAACTTAGATCTTAGTCAGACCTTTCCTTGTAAAAAGAGAACATTGAGACAGGAAGCAATACCTGCATTAAAGTGAGGCCAATCTTGGAATATGATTGGATTGTTTAAAATTTTGGCCACAACAGATGCTGCCATCACACAGGCAATTTGTTCCCATTTCTTACTTGAAGACTGCGTTTCACCTACAAAGTCTTTGATGCCCTTGACTACCACCCATTCTGTCTTAAAATCATGAGCTGCTGCATACACTCCTGAAAAAAAAACACTCATGTCTGTTAACCATATATTAAGCTTATTTTCTTAGTATCCTTAAAATAATTGTTCAATCAAAGCTTACAAACATTCACACTCTAGCTGTTTGTAAACATGAACATCACAGAAAGACATTAGTACTGAAATCTAATTTTTTTTAACCAGTAATTAAAAAAAAAAAATTGTGCAGTGAGACTGTAAAATTATTCTTCAGGCTTCAACTTGTTTCATAAGTAACTTTCAACATTTCTCAAAAGACAAACTTTTTTCTGATAGAGTTAACCCTTTTGCTCCTAAGATCTCTTCAGTAATTATCATTTAAGTCTATCGTACAATTCATATGCTGTGAGTAAGGAGAATTTGGTTTTGGATCAACCAATAATCCTCTATTAATTGACATTTCTTTGTTCCTTTCCCATTATTTGTCTGCTTGACATCATATTAATACTGCAATGAGAAATTCTGTCTTGGTCACTTATGAGAGTTTAAGGGTTAAAAGGGACTGTGATACTATTCCTCAACTCTCAAACTAATTAACAAAATACTTTCTACATTCTTCAGATGACAAATTTAAGACAATTCATGACATCCTGATGGAGCACATTCAATATAATTATCCAGAAGACATCTCAGTCACCTTCACTTGCAGAAAAATCTTCCTACCCTAGCCAAACATAAAATCACTCTTATTATGCAATATACAACTCCTGCAAAATTGACAATTGAGACAACACCAAAACACTTCCTTCAAGTCCAAAAGTTCTTCACTCATCAATTATTTGAATTATTATGATTCTCACCTCCACCTTCCATTTCAACTGCAATTGCTTCAGGATGTTTCCCAATCATATCTCTGTTTGCCTCTGAGATACTCAGAACCACTCCATCACAGTGCACTTTGGGATTATATTCATCAGCATTTCGTAAAGGTGCCTTCCACCCATCAGCCACATGTTTGATCAGGTGACCAATATCTCTGCTGGGGGGAGTTTTGTGTGCAGCTGTTATCAGCTTTGCTGAAACAACCACATCTCCTAACTTGACCTTTTCACTGTTCAAACCACTGCAGGCACCAACAGAAAAAATAGCCTTGGGTCTCAGTAGCAAGATGGCATCTTTTGAAACAGACAAGGAACCCCCAGGAACATCAGGACCTTTGGAGCACCTCATCAATGCAATTTTCATTTTCTTTCCTTGATCATCACCCATGCACCCAAAGTACACATAGCCAGAACTGATGTGGTAACTCTTAAAGGGTTCCTTCAAGTAGGCAAAGCAACTTAAGAACTCACAGTCCTCCACTGTTAATAAAAGAATATCAACAGGAAGTTCAACAGTTTTCCAGGGATTAAAGGTTGTGCAAAGATCACTCAACTCTGGAAGTTTCACACTGAGCTCTGGTGGGCTGAGCTCTGGTGGGCTGCTATTGCCAGGCTGTGCTGATGTATTTTCCCCTGGCATTATTGCTGTCCCTGAGGAAGAAGGTTGTAGTTTTTTTTCGGATAAGAAAGATGAAAAAAAAAAATTATGGTTACATTTAACATGTCAGGGGAATAAAGATTCACAACTTCAATTAAGCATAATTGTGACTTTTAAAATAAATCTGCAGGAAATTCATTTCATCTAATGATCTAGTATGATCAACTTACATTATTGACTCTACAAAGTTTTTTTTATTAAAAACTCAGGTTTAACAAAACATTACACACACCTCTCACACATGAATTTTGTTCAGAAATGTCAAATGAATCCTCCCTGTTCCCTCCCTCCCTGGCCTTTATCACAATTTTGTCTTCATGCAATTTGTCTGTGATGCAGTCATCATCTTTCAACCACTCTCTCAGCAGCTCTCGGTAGTGTTCTTCAAGATCGGCATCCATACAATGGAGTGTAGGATCATCTATGACTTCCTCATAGCGGGTCCCTCCAATACACAGAAAGGTGTCTTTGATGTTGTTCCAGTACAAACTAAAGGTTTCATCATCAACTGAAGCATTAGCGGCATGACTGAAAACTCTGTCCCTGAAAAACTTGATGCGAGTGATGTTAGCTTCTGGAGAGGTGTCTGATCTTGGAGGAAGGTTATTACAGCCAGAAGCAGGGAGAGTCAGACCTAAGATATTTCTCAGAAGAAGTAGCAGCAGGGAGCTGTCAAAGTTCCCTGATGAAACTGATGATTTGACGACAGAATACAGTTTCTCCCACTGGGAGGTACTCAGGACTCCCTTCTTTCGAAGTGTTTGTAATTTGGCACGGTTTGTGGGATTTGTCAGAACTGCCTGAAGGTTTTCTGGTGGACATACCCTGTCAAAGATCTCCCTTAGAACATGTGATCCTACTTCAACAAGAAGGCGACACAGCTGGGCATAGTTAGAGGTTCTTTTTGTAGAAGGATATGATGGAGTGGCAGAAGCCATGGAGACATGTCTTCTGTAAAGAAAAATATACACAAAAGTCATTATATTTGAACTTCCTGCTGCCAAAATTTCTTTCCACATACTTAACATTTAATTTATTATCACCAGACACATTTATACAACAATTGTGATGTGTCTTCCTTTTTAACCCTTCAACTCCTAAGAGTGATTGACTTCTAATTTCTCCTTACAGTATCACTCATTAATCACATGTAGAGGTCACAAGAATAAAGGAAATGATCACCAATTTAAGAAGTTCCTGATTGTCAAACAAATTCTCCTTGTCTGTTCCATAGGAAATGTAAAGAGAACAGTGTGGAGAATATGAATACCAATGTCTTAGGGTGTTAAGGGTTAAAAATCAAATGGAGTAGGGGGAACCCACACAATTCCACAACACTCACACTACACTTAACTTTGCTACCTTCAAGACTGAGATTATCACCTGCATATTAGCCTTCAAATGGGATGCAACAGGCATCACCATCCTTAGGGGAAATGGGGGCATACTACCCCCAAAAATTATGAAAAAGAATATGAAGTTGCTATGGAATACATTAGTCTAAGCAAGCATTTCCACTGCTGGAAAGACTTTGAAGCAAGTCAGAGGGAACAAGGAGTAAATTATATTTAAAAGGATAATAATAATAATCGACAGGAGTGTTTTCGTATAAACTTTTGGCTATTTCAACGTATCAAACTCTCAAAAATGGCCTACCTCTTCCCGAGTTGAAAAAGAGAAGGAAAAAAAAGGGTGAGCGAAAAAAAAGACATTTGTTAAAAAGAGAGCTGTACCAACCGTCCGACTGTGAGTCCAATGCCTAACCGACTGTGCTACGAGAACATTCGATTACACGTTGTAAATTTTATCGTTAAATAAACCGGCGGCACTCCTTCGCGTAAGCGTTCGACAGGGGCGTTTTCGTATAAACTTTTGGCTATGTCAACGTATCTTTGGTTTTGTCTTCAATTCTGCCGTAGCGCGAGTTTATTCAAGGATATTTTACGTTTGCTAAACGGTGTTTTAAACTCAAAACAAAAAAAATGCTCTTTCTTTAAGCTGGTTATGAATATGCAAGTTCTCGGGGGCTGTATTGTTTTGATGAAACAAAAGGCTTCTTTTGTTTCGGCTTCATTCAATGAAAGCCGCTACGAAATTCAAGGTTTTTTGCATACGTTATTTCTCGAAAACGAAGCGCAAACCAGCGAAAAAAAAATCAAAACAGTGTATATCGAGTAAAACTAAGTCCACATGCCAAAATTCAACTACTTCTGAACACTTTCAAAAATGGCCAAAAAATCAAGGGGTCGTTCTTGCTCTGAGCCTTTCAATTAATTTCAAGTTATTTAAGGAAAGCTGTGATTTGCTGTAAGAAACAATAGTTTCAGCTTGAGAACATAAAATTAAATTTGTTTTCATGAGACTCACACTGAATGTGAAAGACTTGAGAGCTTTGACTAGCGCTTTTAAGTGGGGCAGCTTATAAGCAGCAGTTTTCAATGTTTTTGGAGTAGAGGTACATGCATCAGTTGTTCCTTTCGCTCAAAATTAAGGAATGTATCATGTTAATCACAGCAAGCCAGCAGTAAACTAGAAAATTGATTTTCAACAACTATTTAGAAAACATATTTCTAGTTTAGAAGCACAAATGAATTCGGCCACAACGGTATTTTGATCGATTTTCATCCCACGGGAACTGAAAAACTGTTCAATGTTTTGCTAGTATTAATTGAAGTAAAATAAAATTTTTACGGCATCAGGCATCCGCGATCTGATGGGCCACCAGGCAAAGCTGATGCCCTTCAAAAAGTTGACTGTAATTTTCAGGATTTCAGTCAGAATATGTTTTTCATGAGTTACGAGAGACGGAGGAGATACAGTATTATATATAATAATGAATGTAAAAACATTATGTGTTGGTCTCACCAAAAATAAGCGAATGGTTGGCGAATACGAAGATGTCTCAAAAAAACATGCAGAAGGTGCTGATCGAAGCACTAATCCACGAGTTAAAACCATTTGTCTTTTAAAACACATATTTTTCAGCTGGAAGTCGAGCGAATTCAGCCAGATTCGACAAAATGATAACAAATAAGTGAATTAACATCACAAACTACCGAATAAAGCGATGTCAATAATAACTATGAGCTCTAATTCGAGAAATACGACCATCTATTTCACTAACAAGCAGAAGTGCTGACAGGAGCACCTAAATCCACGAGTCAAAGCCATTCGTCTTTTAAAATACATATTTAATAGCTACCAGCCGAGCGAATCAAGCCAAATTCGACAAAATGATAACAAATAAGTGAATCATCATCAAAAACTACTGAATACAGTGACCTCAAGGGTAACTATGAGCTCCAATTCGAAAAATACGAGCATCTCTTCAACAAACAGGAAGTGCTGACGGAAGCACTAAGCCACGAGGGTTAAGACAAGACCCTCGATAGCAATAACATGAATCAAGTTGAAAAGTATGTATATTGGTAAACAAATGACTTTACCTTGGCGAAAATCGTCCGCTAAGAAACGTCAAGCAAGTCTTTCAAAATAGAGATCAACCACATCCTACCCGCACCTAAACCATGTTAGAAGCTCCTGTACGAATAGTCTTCGGGCTTTTGCCTGATGCGAGAAGGATAACCGAGGAAGACTAGAAACGAGTTTCCGGGAGATTCAATTCTCTATATGGCGGACTATTCAATTTTCTAGTAAACAGTCAAGCGACGTTGCCGAACAAGACACGTACCTTACTCCGATAATTACTGATTAAAAGCCGTAATTGTGACCAACTCGAAAGCTTATTAGCTACTTTGGTCACTGTACACGATTAAATATTCTTTCTTCTGGTTAATTTCTGTTTGAGGTTTTTCTATATCATTGTAAATCATGTTATGTTAAGTTATTTTTTCTGTAAACAGTGTGAAATAATAAACTTGAACGTAATTTGGAGTAAATTCTTTGGCGATACCATACCATGATAACTTGTGCTGATGTGGTGTGGAAAAAGCCACTCAGGTGTGGAATCTCGCCCAATTTCCGCCTCAGTTGATAACTGAACACTTCCGAAGTTATCAGCCGTTTTCATCAAATTTCCCTTGCTTTGACTCGAGGGCTCTTTTGTGAGGCTTCACAGGATGTCCCCAGAGCTATACCTGGAAGAAATTTTGGAAATTTGAATGAAACGAAGTTTGTTCTCCGCATGATTACCTGATTAGAACTCAAAACATTTATTCACCTCACTGATGAGCTGAACAAAGAATGGCGAAAAAACGTAACATTTTCGGTTTGTCGTAAACTTCGTGCCTAATCTATCTGTTTACTAAACACACCTCAAGGTTAACGATAGTGTCAGTAGTTAGTCCCTTCTATTAATTTGAACCAAAATTTCTCTATTTCTACAGATTGCCTGTTATCGCATCGAAATTGTTCTGATCCTTATGCTTATGTAGCATTTGACATTTTTGAGAATGGAAACCCTTCAGAAATAACCAGCGCAACATTGGACCTCTCATGAACTGTTGCTGGGTTGTATGGTGGACCTTACAGAGCAGCAATAGTAGCATTGTACAGTGTGATTGGGACGATTGCCTCAGCAAACAAACCAGATGAAAAGAGTATTATAGAAACACTAGATGATTCAGACCTCTGAAATGATTGCACGCAGCTGTTTCTAGGCAAACTCTCACAACGATTTTAGAAACCGCTGCCATTCAAGTACGAGGAAAACCTTTCAAAAGATTCTGATGTGGAAGACTTTGTGAGAGCTTTGTTGTTGTTCTGCCAGGCACACACTTGCTACTTGACGTTCTTAATGGCAGTAAACGAAAGATTCGAAGACCTTAGCGACAGAGTCCTTGAGAAAAGAAAGGGTACAGCGAAATATTGAAGATCAAATGCAACATGCTAAAGACGACTTGGCTTTTCTGTCAGATAAGAAGTATCTAACATTCTGTGCACGGCTTCCATCATCCGGTGGCAAGTCAACAAAGATCTTGATCCAGAAACCCGAAAGCGATAGAGGTGAGGGGGACAGGCGTAGCTTAAAACTGTCTCCAATGTCTTCTAACAATGTCGTTCAGAATACAGCTATGACACTTTCAAAGCGGCGTGTCCGTCTTAATTTTGAGAAATACGATTGTCCTTTATATGGTGTGCAGTTTATCAAACGCACAAACTTGCCTTTGAAAATCGTGTCATCAGAAGCAGGCAGTGACGAGGACAGTTTTGAATTGGAAAAAGATCTTTTAGCTTCTGAATCTCTCGAACAAAGTATCCCATTTTTTTTCGTTCTCCACTTGCGGATTCACAATCCTTTACAATGACAGAGAGTTACGTTCAGATTAAGAACCAGGAGTCATGTGAGACTGATCGAAATCGCCGTGTCTAATCCTTGCTTTGGAGTTAACAAAATGTTTTCATATATATCTATTTCACTCCCACGATCTCAATATTAATTCTCCTCCCTCTCTGTCATACATTACCTATAGCGTTAGTTTTGAGAATTTGGTGTTAAATCAAACAATATCCCCCAGTTGATTTTTCCTGATTCTCATTACCTGTCTGCTTTACAGTGTAATGATATTGCAAGGAGAAATTACTTATTGGTCACTCCTGGGAGTGAAAGGGATATTTACAGTTATTTATTCATCACTTCTCGGGTTTATTTGGAACCAACATAACAACCAGCTCCCAGTTGGCTTGTCAGCTCAGTTGGTAGAGCACTGCACCGGTATCGCAGAGGTCATGGGTTCAAATCCCGTACAGGCCTGAGTTTTTTGAAGCCTTATTTTCACTACTGCTCAAGTATTGTTCATTACTGCAAAGATCGCTTTCATATTCACTTCTTTATCCGCAGTTCACATGGATGATTTTCGTACATATTCACAGTTATTCAAAAATTAACATTGAAGACAAAAATGATTAACAATTCACAAAGGGTTTAGATACCTACAACACAATGTGTGATGATGATCGAAAGGAAATCTTACGGGAGGAAAACGTGGAGCAATACACCGGAGCTGTAGATCTCCGATTTACTCGGATAGAAGTGCCGAGTCCTCCATCAAGATCTAATCACATTCCTACCTGGCGCTTTTTGATCCGGGAATTCAAATCTGATACAGATCTTGAAACCGACATGATCAACTCAGGCGACTGATTTTAGAAATGAAGATAAAGTTTTCTTTTTTCAATGATCAAAATGGCAATTCATTAATATAATCCTCGATAATGTCTTGATTTAATTTGTCCATCGCTGAAACATTACCTCAGGTTAGAAATCAAGAAATGGCCATCACACAATCCCTAATGAATATGCATTATCATATCAACGGTTTACGAAGAACAATTACGAAAAATAATTCGCTAATTCATATGAATAGGGGTTCTAAAGAAACTGTGGTGCTGCGTTTGTAGGGGAGTATAACAAAATAATTTTGGTTTAACAAACTGAGTTGATAAAGTATATTGGCCACCATCGAGTTTCGAAACTGACGTTTCAAGCGTTAGCCCTTTGTGAGGGCGAATGGAAGAATTGTGGGTTGTGTGTGTGTTTATATGCTGAAAAATGGAGCTACGCTATTGGTGGGAATGTAGCGACGAGAAAACAAGAATAAATAAGTTGAATGAAGAGCGTTCGTTGATACCGTTCGGATTAAGAGCGCCGATTTGAAAGGGAAATTTTGTTCAAGAGTTTTGCAGCTTCTAAACAGCATAGATGTAAGGAAACGCCGCAGAGTGCCATGTGCTGCATAGAATGACAAGAGAGATTAAAGTGTATGGAAACTGGTTTGCATGCGTCCTTGTCATTACTTTCTAAGTCGCAAAGGTGTTCTCGGAGTTAGTCACCTAGTCATCTTTCTGTTTCACCAATTTATCTCTTTTTGCAATAAGTGCACGTTCTACAATAGATAACATTAGCGGGGGTGCACGTGAAATGATCAGTAATCTTAATGGATCGTTTGGCTCCCGAGATAATTTTTGTGTCTGCCAACATTTATTAGTATACTGCTGCCAGTGTTTTTAGGTTTTCAAATTAAATCATAAGAAACAGGGCCAGCAATCACTTCAGTTCACGATCAAAAGCGATATTGCATTTGGCTGATTTATAATTCTCTTTTCACAAGGTAGTGACGAGAGGTGGGTGGTTGGAGAGGAAAAGGGGGGTGGGGTGGGAGGAGAATAAAATGACAATGCTATTTCTTTTCATATAAGAAGTATGAATGGCAAATCTAACAGAAGAACTTGACAGGTGGGAGGGGAGGCATGAAAGTAGTGGGGAGGGGGCTGGGGAGAGGAGAATCAAACAGAGAATGCTATTTCTTTTTGTATGAGAAGTATGAATGGCATCTCTAACAGAAGAACTTGTCAGGTGGGAGGGGAGGCACAGTGTGCTGTGCCCTTGTTTAAATGATAAAACATTATCATTTCCTGGTATTTAGACACCAAACCTTATTTAGAAAATTGCCATCAAACTTACCCTTGTTTGATTTTCGTTCGGCCACCTTAACCTCGGACGTCATCAGTAAAACTGTGGTGTTCTGTAAATACCTTGCATTTGACGACTTGTTTTGGGTTTGCATAGAAACGAACGTCGTTTAGCCATAACTAAATCTGAGGTGTAATTCAAATCATCCAATTATAAACCTTATAAAAATTACCTTTCGTTCGGATTTTGCGTCGATAGAATGAACTACTTGAGATCGAGGTTCGTCGACATCACATGATTTGCGCGATCAATCGGACACGCACATCATCAGTAAACAGTCCAGACATGCTGTGATACTTTATACGCTTCAAACAGACGACTCTTTTTGTATATTTTACTCAATAATTTACCTTTACACCCTAATATCAGTATGCATATTCTCCATGCTGTTCTCTATACATTTTTCAAGGTGCTGATAAGGAGAATTTGTTTAACAATCAAGAGTTTCTTAAATGATGATCATTTCCTTTACTCTCATGACCTTAATGTTATATTCAGAGGTGATATTGTAAGGAGAAATTTGATGCTAATCACTCCAAGGGGTAAAAGGGTTAAGGCTTCTTTTAGTTTTTGTGCGCTTTGAATAAATCTATTATTAATTTCTGTTTAATGTATTCGGCCATATTTTCATCTTGAATTTGGTTCCGACTGAAATAACGCATTCGGTTAAGATAGTTTTGTAGAACAGAAAACTAGGACAGTACTAGCTTCAGTAGAAAACTAAAAGTACTACACTGCATACAAGGATATAAAAAAGGAATCCACAAAAGCTTTAGATACCGCAACAAAAAGTGTGCTGGTGATCGAAAGGAACATTTCTGTGACGAAAACGGGGAGCAATACATCGGAGTTGTAGATTTCAGTTTTCATTTTTGATCAGTAACCGTGCGACTTAGAATCACTTTAGGTCCCTTTTGTCACAAAATAATTCTGCAATTTATGATAAAGGGGTTTGCTGTTAAGTTCTGTATCATATAATAGCCGTTTTTAGTACCTTTGACACACCAAAATTCCCCACCCCCCACCTCAAGGGGTCGAACTCTCATCTTAGAAGAGCAGTGTTACTCGTATACATTATCGTGTTGCAGAGGAGCGCAGAATCCGAGGGGGGAGTTATCCGGAGGAAGTAGGATTTATTAGAATGGAAGGGATGAAATTATTGCCTTGTCTTGTAGTATTTTCATTAAACCCTTACCGTGTATAACTTCTAAAATGCTGTTGAGTAATTAAAGTGAAGGAAGTTGTGCTCTAACAACAGAATATTTTAAAGTCCTTCTGACAAGTAACAATTGGGGGATCAGGATATATTTGCACCAGGTTATTGTAGCCTGAAATAAGGGGCCAGTGTTTCATAAGAATCTTTTTGACATTCTGGTTAGCAGGGTTGAAAGTCCTAACGAACGGGAAAATCTTTTTAGATGATTTCGGTTTGTTTCTCATAGCCGTGTTGCGTGATGAGAACTGGGCATCGGCAAACACCTTTTGGACGAGGTCCTGAGGGTAGCCTCGTTCTGTAAGGCGAGATAAAAATTCTGTCTTCCTTAGCTCATAAGACTCTTTAACCGAGTTTGTTCTCAGTAAGCGTAGTGCCTCTCATTTTACAAAACCCTTCTTAACCGTTTAGCTCCTAAGAGTGACTAGCATCTACTTTCTCATTACAATATTACCCTTTAGTCACGCAGTAAGGTCATGAGAATTACGGAAATGATCAACAACCACAGAAGCTCTGGATCATTAAGCTAATTCTCCTTTGTCAGCACCGTAGGAAATGTATAGAGAACAGTGTGGAGAGTTTGCATACTGATGTTAGGGTGTAAAGGGTTAACACTGAGAAGGTGGCGTGAAGATAACTGTGTGTATCTTGGAACGTTTCTGTCGGCTTGTAATATGTTTAAACATCAACGATTTTGCTATCGGTAAACCTCGGTCCTTGAAACACTTCAGTATCGAGAAAAACAATTTTTTTTGATGACTGTTCATTCCTGAATCTAAAGGTGGCGCGGAATGAGTTAGCAAACTCAGTGAAGTTGTTGATTTCGGTTTCGGGAATGCTCCACGCATAAAAAATGTCATCAATGTATCTTTTCCAAAGAAATGGTTTCTGTGGGCTTGTAGCTAGTTTGTAGCTGTTTCTCAATAAGAGCCATGAATATGACTGCAAAAGGTACGTCATTTTTTTCCCAAAGCTATTGCGCGTGTTTGAAAATAGTTTTTGTGGTTGAATTTGAAAGAGTTTTCTTTATGAATCAGTCATACTGAAGGTCTCTCAAAACTGTTGCTGGGATCGAAGGTTTGACTGATAATGCTCTTCGTACAGTTTTGACAGACGACTTTAATTCCTTCTTCCTTCCTTTAAACCCTCCATACAAGAACAAAAAAAGAATTTCTTTGTTTTTGCGCGCCGTGTCCCCATGTAGGCAATTGTGTTCCGCAGGTTGTTGAAACTCACTTCCGTCTTAAGACGCTTAGGGGTTGGTTTTTACAAAGGCATGTCGTGGTCGTTTGGTAACTCTTAGTACTTTTTGGAAGCTAGTTTTGACGAAAGCAAGTCGTCGTTTAATTCTGCACTGGCTCGTTTAGTGCGTGCCTTCACAATGGAACGTTTGGAGGCTGACTGTTTTTCTGGGGAGATTTAATTGGCGAGATCAGTAGCGTTTGGCTGTCTCTTATTTTAGCGAGTATAGCACTGACTTTTCTGTCTCCAATAGTGGCCATGAGGTTCTTAGAAGAACTGTTAAAAATGGCAAAACCGGTTTCGAAAAACGGACAGTGGCTTCCTCTGTCTGTTGCTTTGTAGGTGCTCGTGTGAATGTGAGCAAGCCAGTGAAGGGGGAGAGGGAGCCTTTAACGGAGGCAGGTTCTATCTACATTAAGCGGTGTTTTTCACTCTGGTGATTAAAAATACTTCGTCTACCTGGTAAGTCTCTTTGACCCAAAATTAAGATTTGACTCGCAACTATTTATTTTGTTTAAACATAAAAATCTACAAAAAATTGATGAAACTATGTAAAATCTAACAACTCCGCAAAAGACAGGTTTAAAGCTGGTCGGTGTCTCTGAGTGATAGCTTTAAGAATTGCGCGATATTCAGAACTAAGAGACCAAGGCAGATTTAGTCTGGTTAACTTAAAGCTTGGATGCTGTAAAGCTTCACATAGACTGGCAACACTGGTATCAGTGATAAAACTATCCTGCAGATTTAGTGTGGTTAGCTTACAGCTTGGATGCTGTAAAGCTTCACATAGACTGGCAACACCGGTATCAGTGATAGAATTATTCCACAGATTTAGTGTGGTTAGCTTACAGCTTGGATGCTGTAAAGCTTCACATAGACTGGCCACATCGGTATCAGTGATCTTAGTGTCCATTAGACTTAATTTGGTTAACTTCCTTTCTACTAATCTATTAATAACATCAACACATTCATCAGTAAAGTCAATCTCGAATAACAGTTCAGACACATGACAGTGTTCATTGTTCAGTGAATTACAGACTCGTTTTATTCCAGACAGTGTTAGATGTGATCCGCTAAGTTTTAACTCCTTAACTGTGACGAACTTATCAGAACATTTGCGTTGTGCCTCTCCAGCTTCCTCTTTATTTAGTTCACTGATAATGTCCAACACAAATGATAATCCAATGCAGTCCACATCTGATAAACCATCAAAAACCACGATCCCGCCTGAATAACAAAACGCTTGCGGATTATTCCTGATGAATTTTTTGGCAAATTCTTTGTTTTGATACTCAGTCAGACACGTCATTTTAAGATTGGAATCTACGAGGGGTGAAGCTAATAGTTTTTCCATCAGTTCCTCGTTTCCCTCTTTCGATAAAACGCCGGCCATGAATTGGAAAACCATATTAGAGCATTTCGCATCTGGAACACAATTTTCCTTTACAAACCAACGAGCGGCCAAGAATTCTTGGACGGTCAGATGTGTGAAGCTAAAGTGTTTCGTGGTTGTAATCGGTGCAGTCCTGAAAGGCTGACCACAGTAAAGAAGACCGCTACCTTTCAGTTTGTTGACTTCTTCCGCTTCAAAATCGCCTTCCATCTCGCTTTCATCAAAAGTTGGCTTTTCTTTAACCAGCAGTTTAGCCGCTAGCTCTGACAATTTCTCTAATGTGTTCTTGATGACAGGAGGGGGCTTGAAGTGCTCGGGAATTTCTTTCTGTCTGTATTCTGAGTCGGCGCAGTGCTTAAATTCAAATATATCAACAAGTTTGGTGTAAATGTCGGTTGTTGAAACAGGAAGGTCTTGAGGATTTCCTGATTCGGTTAGAGTATACTCCATCTCGAAGCACAACAGATAACACAGCATAGGAATATGAGCAAAACTGACCAGGTTCTCATTGTTCATGACATGTTTAAGTACAGCGTTCTTCATACTTTCGTTGTCCTTGAAGTATTTCTCAATATACTCTCTGACTTGTTTTGACGAGAAACCCGCAATTTCCACGTCCCGTTTAAAACGGATTCCTCCCATCTCGTCCGATTCATCAGGACGCGAGGTAATCATGACGATAGCCCCTTTCAAGATTTTTCCTTTGATGAGTTTTGAACATAATGCGGCCACCGGCATTTTACGTCTAGCGTCATTGGGATGCTGTTCTTCTGAGTTTCCAGCGATGTTGGATTTCTGAGAATACTCATCATAGCCGTCAAGAATTATCATTACTTCCTTAGGATGATTTACAATGTACTCAAATGTTGAGTCGTTAATGTTACATTTGTCATTCAGTACCAAGGAAAAGTTTAAGATTTCTCTTAAAGTCAAATGCTTTTTCTTAAGCAAATTCAATTGACGGAAAGTAAGCAAATACACAAATTTTAAACTGGGGATTTCAGTGTTTTCTCGTGCTTGAAATAGTTCGTTGTTGGCCCAATCGCGAATCACCTTCTGGCAAAACAGGGATTTCCCAATCCCTGCTTTTCCAACGACAAGAATAGAATTAGCACTTTCCTGATCATCAATCATGCCAAGAAATATTTCACTGCAGTGCTTGACTGGAGTAACGCTGACATTCCCGTAGTACTCAAGCACTTTTCTCCTTGAATAATATGTCTCGTCATTCTTAATCAGGGCTTTTCTTCCATGTTGTATGAGAAGATTTGTGAATATTTCGTCTGTTTTCGCGTTGGAAATCGTGCGAGAGGCAAGCAGTTTGGGTTGGAACTCCGTTTGGCCTATGATGGAAGTCTTTAAAGCTGAAGTGTAGGCACTTACGGCTAAAATATAAAAAAGAAACATACTTAATAAATAACATGACCGCGAGGATAGCAGTTTATTGGTACTTGGTACAACAGGATCACATATTACTATCCAATATGAAGCATTTAATAATTACTTTTCTAGACAGAAGTCTTGGCCTATTGTGGTTTCAGAGTGAAAAAAAAAGTCTGTGTTTTCTAAACAAAAATTGACCCCCTTCTCTCGAAAAAAAATCCTGGATCAACATTTGATTACAGTATCTGATTATGAGAGTTAAAATAGTGGCATATAAGTTCACTGTTTATCATTATCATTCACATGTTCACTATTATTACACTCATCAAAACATGTTGGACTTACCTTGAGAGGGTAATTCATTGGCACCTAAATGAAATAATAAACAAAAAATTAATGTTGTCTCTTTAAACCAATTTACTTAAGAAATTTACCTGAAATCTGATTTATTCATCTCAAACTAATAACATGTCAGGTTCCATAAAAGGTTAAAAAAAAACCATTAACATGTGTGCTGGCATGTATCACTTCCCCATCCATTCCAATAGTTTCCACATCAAAATACAATCGCACATGCAGTATTGGATAAACCAATCTTTTTAGTTTAAAAAAATTTGATTTGTCGCTTATTGGCCCAAGAACATATATCAAATCACTTCATATCACTTTGGCAGATGTCATTTGCCTCTGAATTCTCCATATTTTGGTGGTGTTACATAAACCACGCTAACTATAGAATACAGGCCAGTTCACGTGGCTCATGGAGTGAATTGTTATTCATCATTACATCTCTCAATTAAACTACAAGTTTTTTCCTCCCACCACTCCCATGAGTGACCAAGACAGAATTTCTCCTTACTATATCTATACAATATCATGCAGACAAGTGATGAGAATAAAGAAAAATAATAATTATGGGATTACTAGTTGATCTGATACCACATTCTCCAAACTAACATAATGAGAATCATTTGGCAGACAGTAAGGAGAATTGTCAACAAGATCTTGGGAGTTAAAGGGTAAAGAGGCCTTGTTTAAGCTACTGGAATGTTAACTCAAAATATGGGTAACTTAATTTCCTATTTGTGAACAATCACTAAATAAATCATCTTGATTTATAATCCATAAAAGAATATGCTGTGGGAACTTAGATCTAAGTCAGAGTCCTTGTAAAAAGAGAAGATTGAGACAGGAAGCAATACCTGCATTAAAGTGAGGCCAATCTTGGAATATGACTGGATCATTCAAAATGTTGGCCACAACAGATGCTGCCATCACACAGGCAATTTGATTCCATTTCTTATTTGAAAACTGCATTTCATCTGCGAAGTCTTTGATGCCCTTGACTACCACCCATTCTGTCTTAAAATCATGGGCTGCTGTATACACCCCTGAATAAAAAAAAAAATTCATGTCTGTTATTTATATATTAAGCTTATTTTCTCAGCATCCTTAAAAATAATAATTATTCAATCAAAGCTCACAAAGATTCACACTCTACCTGTTTGTCAACATGCACATACCAGAAAGATGTAATAATAACTAGTAATTTAAAAAATTGTACACTGGACTATAAAATTATTCTTCAGGCTTCAACTTGTTTCATAAGTAACTTTTAACATTTCTCAAAAGACAGACTGTTGTTAGTGAACCCTTTCACTCCTAAGATCTCTTTAAGAAATTCTCTTTAATGAATTTCATACAATTCCTATGATGTCAGTTAGGAAAATTTAGTTTTGGATCAACCAATAATCCCCTAATTGACATTTTCTCTTTTCCCATTACTTGTCAGCTTAATATCATATTGATATTGTAAGGAGAAATTCTGTCTTGGTCACTCATGGGAGTTTCAGGTTAACAGGGACTGTGATACTATTCCTCAACTCTCAAACTATTAAACAACATAATTTATACATTTTTCAGATGACAAATTTTAAAAAAATTCATGACATCCTGATCATCATGGAGCACATTTAATTTACTTATCCAGAAGAAGTCTCAGGCACCTTCACCAGCAAAAAAATCTTCCTACCCCAGCCAAACATAAAATCATTATAAATTAATACACAATATATAATTCCTGCATATTTGGCATGTTATATGGTATATGCTATTTCTTGGACCAGCAGAGACAATACCAGAGCAGTGTTTTTCAAAATATTTGCTACAAGTGCAAAAGTGCTTGGCTCATCAATTATTTGAATTATTATGATTCTCACCTCCACCTTCCATTTCAACTGCAATTGCTTCAGGATGTTTCCTAATCATATCTCTGTTCGCCTCTGAGATACTCAGGACCACTCCATCACAGTGTACTTTGGCAGCATATTCATCAGCATTCTGTAAAGGTGCCTTCCACCCATCAGCCACATGTTTGATCAGGTTACCAATATCTCTGCTGGGGGGAGTTTTGTGTGCAGCTGTTATCAGCTTTGCTGAAACAACCACATCTCCTAACTTGACCTCTTCACTGTTCAAACCGCTGCAGGCACCAACAGATAAAATAGCCTTGGGTCCCAGTACCGAGATGGCATCTTTTGAAACTGACAAAGAACCCCCAGGAACATCAGAACCTTTGGAGCACCTCTTCAATGCAATTTTCATTTTCTTTCCTTGATCATTACCCATGCACCCAAAGTACACAGGACCAGTACTGATGTGGTAACTCTTGAAGGGTTCCTTCAGGTAGGCAAAGCAGCTTAGGAACTCACAGTCCTCTACTGTTAATAAAAGAAAATCCACTGGCAGTTCAACAGTTTCCCACGGAGTAAAGATTGCTGGAAGATCACTCAACTTTGGAAGTTTCACACTAAGCTCTGGCTGGCTGCTATTCCCAGTCTGAGCTGATCCATTTTTTGCTGGCATTACTACTGTCTCTGAAAAAGAAGGTTGTAGTTTTTTTTTTCAATCATTTGTATGTAACAATTAATTAGCTTACCCAAATGGAAATCAAAAGTTGAGAAAGATGAAGAAAAAAGGCAAATTATGGATACAGTTGACATACATGTATCAAGGGAATAAAAATGCACAACTTTAATTGTGCATAATTATGACTTTTAAACAAAATCTGCAGGAAATTCATTTCATTGGATGATCCAGTATGACTTACATTTATTGTATTAACTCTACAAAGTTAGTTTAAAACTCAGGTTAAACAAAAAATTACACACACCTCTCTCCCATGAATTTTGTTCAGAAATGTCCAAGGAATCCTCCATATTTCCTTCCTTCCTGGGCTTTTTCACAATTTTTTCCTCATTTGATTTGTCTGTGATGCATTCTTCATCCTTCAACCACTTACTCAGAAGTTCTTGGTAGTCTCCTACAAGATCAGCATCCACACAATCAAGTGTCATTTCATGGATGTAATCCTGATAGCGAGCCCCTCCAATACGCATAAAAGTGTCTTTAATGTCATTCCAGTAAGAACTGAAAGTTGAATCATCAACTGAAGCAGTGGTAGCATGACTGCAAACTCTATCTCTTAAGACCTTGATTCGGGTGATGTCAGCCTCTGGAGAGGTGTCTGTTATAGGAGGAAGCTTATCCCGGCTACTGGTAGGGAGAAGCAAGCCAAAGATATTCCTCAATAGGAGTAGCAGTAGGGAAGTGTCAAAGTTCCTTGAGGAAACTAAGAATTTGTCAGCAGGATAAAGTTTACGCCACTGAGGGATACAGAGGACTCTCTTCTTCAAAAGTGTTTGTAACTTTGCTTGGTTCTGAGGATGAGCCAGAACTGTGTGAAGGTTTCCAGGTGGACATACCCTGTCAAAGATCTCCCTTAACACACATGATCCAACATCGACAAGAAGGCGACAGAGCTCAGCATAATTAGAGGTCTCTTTGGTAGAAGGAATTGATGAAGTGGCAGAAGCCATGAAGACACATCTCCTATGAGGAAATACTTCTTATTCACTTAAATGACATTGCAAAACATTTCCTGATAGAAATCTGTCATTATTTCAAATGCTGTGACTAAATGCCTGATAGCCATGCACTGTCTGTAAGAGTCTGCCTTGGCAGTCAAAAATTTTGCAGATTTTTCCTCTGAAAGGTTCTTATGGTCTTCTCAGGATTATCAGATGTTTACTTAGAAATGTTGAGCGATTCCAAAATTAATCTGTTTTTTCAGGTGACAAACTCCCCAAGGTTGAGCATACCATGATGTTGCCTGATTGCCAAGACTTAAAAATTGCAAGCCTTTGATCAGACTGCACAGAACAGTCTCAAATGGACTTAATGCCCCACAGTTAAAAATTTTCACCAAAATCCCACTGAAAAATTCATACAAACCTGTTGAGTATATTCAAAATTTGTGTTTTTCAGTAGTGGTCAAGCTTACATGTACCATACTTATACATATAAATATTATAGTAAATCGCAGTCTTCACAAGTTTAGAAAATTTAATTTATCTTCTAAAAAAAACAAATTAATTGTTGGAATTGCTTGGCATTTCATAATCCTTTAAACCCTACGAATGATTAGCATCTAATTTCTCCTTACAATATCACCCCTGAATTACATCTTAAGGTCATGAGAATTAAGGAAATGATGCCCAACAAAAGAAGCTTTTGATCGGTAAACAAATTCTCCCTGTCAGCACCTTAGGAAATGTATAAAGAACAGTGTGGAGAATATGCATAATGACTTTAGGATGTAAAGGGTTAACAAAGATTTAATACTCTTTAGAAGTTTAAGGAACATTTCAGTGACATTAAGGTGAAAATTTCTAACTGCCGAGCATTCGAGACCGTGCTCGGCAGTCTGATCAGAAGCGTGTCCACAACCGAGCAAATTAAGTTTGGAATCACTTGACATTTTTATAGGTATTCCTGAGAAGTTTGAAAGAACTTTTCCAAAGAAAAGCTATAAAAATTTCGTACTGTAGGGCATTTCATTTATTTGAGACCGTACCCGGCTACTGGCATTTAATCACAGCTTATTTTAAATCAAAAGAACTAAAATATCATGTAGCATTCAGCAAATGCTTTGAGTATCACGATCGCCCGGCGGGCTTAAACTATTTGCTAACAATCGAGAAATTTCCGATGATTTTTCAGCCCTGGTATTTGGCCGATTGAATTCACTAAAACGGGAGATAACCCGTGAATCAACGATGAAAAATATAGAGGAATCAAGTATAACTCAGAGCTACAATTCAAAAATACGAAAACAAATAGGAAGTGCTGACGGAAGCATAAAGCCACAAGTTTTCACGATTTTTCTCTAAAAACACCAGTTTCCTCGCTAGTAGTTGCAGGAATTGAGCTGAGAAAGTGTATGTTACAAGAGTGAATTTACCTTGAAAAGAATCGCCTGCTTGGAAACGTCAAATAAGTCTTTTACGGTAGAGATCACCTGCATCCAACTCGAGCAACAGCCATGTTTCAAGTCAACCTAAGCAGTCTGGTTACCAGTCTCACTAACCAAATGTGAAGGAGAGACTGGGAGCTAAGATTCCTTGGCCCAAGCTCCAGCTATGAGATTATTATCTTGCGAAATGAGAGTCGTGGTGAAAATATAGGAGTTTGTATGGGAATATTTTTGATATTGTTCTCAATAAATACCTCACTTACTTATCCATTTCTAGGTTTACTACTCATAGAAGAAGGACAAGGCTGCACACTCCATTTCCACACACCCGATCCGAGAAGCGAAAAATCTGAGCTCAGAATGACCGGGCGGCCAAAAATCCAACGCAGAATCCAAGCACATATACTGTAGTTTCATTTCAATTCCCCACCAACTCAATCCTCCCCGTGAAACCGACGCTAAGCCGTAGTTTGTTTCCAAGATTTCTAGTTTAGTACGAGTTTTGAGTGATCCAAATTCTCAAACTTCGAGCGCGGAAATCTTAACGATCTTCACACACTTTTGCAATGCATCCAAGAAAAAGGAAAATAAGAATTGATGTAAGCGCGCTGCACGGAACTTCGCGCGCTCACATCATTTATTTGCTTCGCCAATTTTTTTTTCTCTTTTTGACACGCACGATGAACTACTCGTAGTCTAGATTTAGAAAGCTAACTTCGATTTGTACCACTTTATTTTTGAGGGTTTTGAAGTCGCTATTAGTCGGTTTTTTAACAAACCGATGTACTTCCTTTGACCTCCTTGATACCGGCGTGAGTTTCAACCAATGATAAAGGGTATTACTAATATCCCTCAGTTAGTACGGGTGTTATGATTGGTTAATTTAGTGGGCCGTTATTCACTGTACAGCCCGCTTAATATGATAGTTTGTTTAAATCGAAATCTTCCCCATCAATTTGTACTCAAAGATATAATAAATATCTTCCTAACCTCTTTTTATATCTATCATATGTGTAGCAACTAGAATTTGCATTTTTAGTTATTGTCAAGTAACTGCAAAATGATTTTATAGTTTTTCTTTCAATTGAACCACTGTTGTAATGTTCTGTTTCGATTCAGTAAAGGTCGCGTTTTTGCTTGTGGTTGTGTAAGAATTACGTAACACCAGTGGTGTTTTATCTCTCGCCAATACAAGCTTTGTTTTCGCTAGATAATTCTTGTTGCTAGTTGATTTCAACTAAGTCAGTGTTTGCGTTAGTTTTTTCTAGCGTCGTGTTACTTTTTATAAGAGTTCTAGCTACCGGACCTGGTTACGCCACACAACGTAAGTTCGTTTCTATTTTATGTAGCTGTGTCGTTTATTGTTATTATTTCTGTACGAGATATTTGTATTATTTATTTATTTTCAGTCGAATCACATTTACACATCTACACATCTTTACATCCAAATATTCGTCTATATGGAAAACAGATTAAATATGCATTCAGGTCATGGCGTTAAACGTGATGTATTTATCTACATTATCTGTAGCACGGAATTCTAGTAAATCAGGTTATTTATTATTTTATTTTTTTAATGTAGGTAGAAGTAAAACGTTGCATAAGGTAACCTAGTGTTAGTTTGTATATTTATATTCAAATAAAAGATCCGAACTTATATCCAAATGCCGTCACGAAAACAAGTTTTATCTAAAGAACATCTGACGCTTCCACGCTGCAATAGACTTTTGTCAATATATTCACACCCACTGCCTCAATGTCCTTCCCTAATACATCCACATCCATTGTAATTTTCGCTTTTTCTCACCTATTATATAACAACAACCCATTGTAATCAGCAGCTATCTTTTATATATATATATATATATATATATATATAAATTAGCCTACAAGAATGTTTTTCATTAAATCTGTTTGACGAGTGCGTAAGCACGAAACTCAGAGTTACGGGGAATCATGCGTGTTTCATTTTAGTCATTTTGAACTATAAATTTATATTCATAATCTTTTAACTTCTGAAGGACGAATACCCGTAAGGAAATAAAGTTGACTTGTTTTCTCGGTCCGTATCGTAAGTTATGGAGCCTCGTTTTTTCCTCTCGGATTTATGGCCTGCGCACTTGATCCAGGAATCCTAGCGGAAAGGAACTCGATTTTTGACTTACATTACGGAGGTATGTTGTGGCTGATTCATGGAAGTTAACTTATTCACTCCCATAAGCTTTGCATTATTTAAGCCGCCGTGTGTATTATGGGAAGCATCGGCCGACACATTCGAGTCGTGCTGCCGGGACACTGACCGCCTTTCCGTTATTCCCTCAACTAGCACCTGAGTTTAAATAAAAGATTTATGACAATTTCTTGACACTCGAGGTCAAGTTTGTCAAAAATTACAACACACTGATCTTGCGATTTTACTCGGAGATTATTAGCTTTGAAATTCAAACAACAAAAATATCAGAGAAAGAAGTAACTTAGTATTATCAACTGAATTCATAACGTTAATTAGCCGCAACGTAGAGAGTTTAGCTTTGAAACTCTATACAGTGGGCAGTTTACGTTGTCAACTCAGTTTATAACACTTCATTATCCTGTTATATTCTCTCACCGACGCAGCACCACAGTTTCTTTAGAAACTGACCCCCTTTATCAGATAACGAAATAGAATGAACCGGTTTTTTAGTGTTGTTGTTGTTTTTTTAGCAGAGATCCAAGCCTGTATTTCTTTGATTTACTTTGTGAATTATGACTTTAGGCAAGTTTAGTTGAATAAAAAGAAATTTATATAAATAAGTAAAGATAAACAAGTCACATAATAGAAAACGTACATCTTTATTTTGCACTGTCAAAGAAACGTGAGACGATAATCGATAACCTAAAAAGAAAAACAATTAATCACAATTTCAATTGCTGATTTACCACGAAGGCAATTGCAATGAAAAAAAAAGAAAAAAAGGCTGATAATGAAAAGCAATGATCATGGCCCTAGGTCCAGGCCTTTTGAAGATCTCTAGCAAAAGAGCACAACTGTCACAATCAAAGAACCCATGACAGTGTTGAACAGTGTGGGAAGAACAGCTGATACTCCAGCCTTTGCGTCTACGTCCCATCCGGGTCCAGTGTACCCCAGCTCTTTCCTCTGTTCCACCATCCACTTGCGGAGAGGCTCAAAGTATTCCGATAGAGCGCCAACATCCAGTGTTTCACTTCCGGTCAGTTTTTTGAGAGCTTCCGGCCAAGGCTTGCTTTTTCCCATCTTCAGCATATCCCTATAGATTGAAGGAGGGAAACGCCATTCAATACAAAACGTTAATTGATTTCTCCATGTGCGGGCTATGAAATTGAGATTTATAATTATTAACAATAGTAATGATAACAATAATAATAATAACAACAAAAACAATGACATATCAAAGCAATAATTTTTGGGGGACAAATAACATAGCAAGGCGGTTTATTTCCTTGAACTGATCCTGACTACACTTTTGAACAAAATGGGAATCAGAGTCTCCCAATATCCAATCATTGTCGAGTTTTGCTTTTTCTGGCCTCTTCTATGCTAATTTGAATTATTAAAAACGATTTAGAGCTTTAATAGGTGTAAAAAATAATCCAGTGAATAGTTTGTTGATAAATGAATGAAACGACGACGGTGACGCCGTAGAAAACGTCGGTTAAAAAAATGAACCTAGATTTTACCTACGAATCTCGTGATACTCTAGAGTCATTTAGTTTTTTTCTCGCTGTCCAAGCTACCTCGGAACTGAATATGGAACACAGCGTTTAATTAGAAATAGAAATTAAAAAAATAAGCCGTCGTCGTTCACGTTCGCCGGACAAGGCAAAGTTTGGTCATAAGTAGAAAAATAAGTATCACATTCACAAATGATTAAAATATTTTCATACTTATCAGTACAACAGTGGTTCAGCAATAGCTGAAGGAACAAGCATATCAGCAAAAAGTAACACATCTTTTGTCAATATTTACCCGATCTTCTTTCCCGCTTCTTTAGACTCGTAGATGGAGCAGGTATGCAAAGGCCCCGTATGTCCGGCTGCCTCACAAGCGGCCTTGTGGAACTGGAATTGTAGCACGTAGCTCATAAAGTACCTGAGCAATAAAAATAAAACAAATTAAATTTGGTCAGTGACACATTCATCGGGGAAATATTCTACCCAACACAAGGTTTCTTGGACTAGCCGTCTTCCCGACGTTTAGCTTGAAAAACGAAGCGCGATAACTTAACGCGGGAGATCAATATGAGACCCGACCCATGCCTCTCTCCTTTTCACAGTCCGCTGCTTCTTCAGCACCATTTACTATCACGCTACATTTCACCAATTGAACGCCTGGAAAAGGAAACAATTTATTCTCAGTCATCCCTGTTTCCCTTTAGTTCATCCATTCCTCGTTGTCGTTTTTCTATTCTCACAAACTGTTATTTGTCCAATGAAAAACCATGCAGATTATGAATTCAAAATTTCCATCGCGCAACAAACAAAGTACGACAAACAAGTCACCGCTGATGACATGTTTCGAGCTATGAAGAGCAACCCTTTTGAAAAACTTATCAACCTGAGGGGAAACGAGAATTCCTTCGGATTATCGAGAGTTATTAAAGGTTTGAGTTCCGCGGTGAAAATTACAACAAATAAATGACGCCAGGGGGTTCGAATAACAAAAGCCGCCCTGAGAAGAGAGGCTTTAGCCCTTCGTTCCTCCCCTCACGTTTCGATGGGGCAATTTAAGGCAAAGGATCGTGCATGGCGAAATAATCAACTATTATTCACCGAAGTGGAGGTGAAAAGTGGTGGATATTTACGGCGCCGCGAAGCAGCGAAGGAAATATCTATTACTTCCAACGACAATCAGGCGAATAATTGTTTTAGCATACACCACACATATACAAAAAAATTAGTTTATTTTTTTCAATATATCGAAAAATGCTCAGAAATTTAGCTCTTGAAGCGCGGTTTTTTTTTCTCAGCAACTCGGAGGTGAATAGCAATTACTATTTACTTCCAAACTAACCAATAAGCGCGCGCGCGAAAAGCACAATTCACAGGTGTGGTTTATACTTATATGTTATCTGACGTTTTTCAAACAACTGGCTTCGGAAAATATACATGCAAAGATGTTTGCATTTGTTATTACAACTTGTCTGGTGGAGATTGGCTTCCTAACCCCAACCCCCTTCCGGCCTCCCCTCCCTTCCCCCGCCAGTCGACTGTGAAAGGGATCAGAATAAACTTCTCTCCTTCTGGCTACAATACCCACCTGATGTATGGTGTATTAGCTGGAATGTGATATTTGCATCCGGGATCAAAGTCATTTTCTGTCCTTTCCACAGCAGGTTCTATTCCCTGGTACTCAGTCCTCAGTTCCCACCACGCGGTATTGTAATTCTCCTCAGTGGTCTTACCGCTGAAAACTTTCCATCTCCATTGGTCGATCAAGACTCCGAGAGGAAGGAAAGCCACCTCACGCAGAGCCATCTTCATCAAGGCGTTTATGTCGGATTCTACAAAACGAAGTTCAAAGAAATAAAGCTTGTGCTTAAATTCATTCTGTTCCAGCTGTTTATCCAGCCGGTAAGCTAGTAAGCGTAAGTTTCGAAAGAAAATGTGGTGTTCCGTCGGTGGGAGAGTATAACAAGGTAATTCGGTATTATCAACTGTTGATAACGGTTGATAGCGCGAATTGCCCACCCTCAAGAGTTTCAAAGCTGACAAAAGTTGATAACGTAAATTGGCCAGCGTTAAGAGTTTCAAAGCTGACGTTTCGAGCGTTAGCCCCTCGTCATTCGCTCAGACGAAGGACTAACGCTCGAAACGTCTGCTTTGAAACTATTAACGGTGGCCAATTTTACGTTATCAACTCAGTTGATAATAACAAATGGTCTTGTTAGAATCAACAGTATTTGTGTTATATGTTAAAAAAGCAATATGTCGTTGACGGTGATATAATCTGTGCGTCTGTCCTCCTATATATCCATGAGCATGAACCACTCAAAATGCTCCTATAATTCAGCGTAACATAAAGAGAGAGGAAATCTGTCGAATATACAGCTCAATCCATCAATCCATACACCAGCCCTAATATTTTCAAAACACATACAATTAATTGTTTCCCCGTTGGTGGTATTTCTTCCAGAAATATCTCCGCAAGAGTGTCATGCACATTAGCTACAGTTTCTAATGATTATAAACCACAGTACTTAACAGACGGTAAAAATAGCGTCATGCAGAATGGTGCAAACTCTTTGTTATTGAACTGCCGGTAAAAAGGGGGCTGTAGTGTTGCTACAGCTACCTAATACTACATAGTAAAAAGATAGTAATGACAGCTTTTTGAAAACTGTTGATGAAAACGTTCCTTTGAGTTCACCAGTCAGTGGTAACTTTTACAAGGTGTTCATTAACCCTCTGACTCCCCAAAGTGATTAACATGAAACTTCTCCCTATAATATCCAAACATTAATCAGCATACAGGTGATGAGAATATTCAAACTTATCAAGTAGAAGCTGCTATCTTGATGTAGCACCAAGTTCTCACCACAAATTTACAAGGAAATGTTCCACCGCTGGAGGGGAGAATTAACAATCAGATCTTGGGAGTTAAAGGGTTCAATCATTGGAGAATTCTTCACTTAACCCTTTCACTCCCATGAGTGACCAACACAGAATTTCTCCTTACAATATCAATATAATATCCACCAGATAGTGATGAGAATAAAGAAAAATATCAATTTGGGGATAATTAGTTGATCCAATACTAAATTCTTTGAACTAACATTATAAGAATTGTATGGTTGACAGTGAGGAGAATTACAAATTTGATCTGGGAGTTAAAGGGTTAAGCACTTTAACACTCTGACTGAAAAATCTAATAAGTAATTCTTGTTACTGTTTGCCATACAATTCTTATGATGGACAATTCTTACAATTAAAGAATTTGGTATTGGATCAACGAATAATCCTCTCATTGATATTTTTCTTTATTCTCATCTCAGCCCAGCGTTGTATTGACATTTGTTGGGAGATTGGCCCAGAAGATTTTCCCCTTTCTCTCGAGCTCTCATCCAATCCAATTCAAAACTTGAAATAATCAGGACTTAATCAATAGCATTTTCCAATGCTTAATTTTACTTCATTTCATGTTGAGTTCCCATTGGCTCCCTGTGATATTTTCCTTTGTTCTGATTGGCCATTGTAATGACTCACACAACAAGTGCTATAAGTTGAAAAAATACTCAGATTGTACATGTACCTATCAGCTCCTGTCTTCTTGTTGTACACTCATTGACCATGTCTTCTGGGGTGACACCTTCTACCCCTTTGAACCTGTTAGTTAATTATTGAAATCATCAATAGTTGTTTAACAATGAAAGAGCCAATTATCATATTTCAGCTAAATTTTTGGGGAGATTTTTAGCTCAAGTTATGGCGTCTTAAGAATAGCTGGATCAGGGTTATTGAATTTCTAACCTTGTGATTGGCTAAACAGCTAAATTAAAAAAAATAGAAGTTACAAGAATGAATAATCTTACCCATGATTTCCCTCAAAGTAATAAGCCTTCCATCACACAAGGTCAATGACTCCTTTTACCTCAGATTCCAAACCGATTGGCAACTGGGTGAAGGCTGCAGTGCGTTGTAACTTTGCTCTGAGGAAATAATTTTTCACTTATTCTAATAGGAAGTTCCTTTGATATGCATTGTGGAATAAAAATCAGCAATAAAAACAACCAATTTTTTCACCTCCCCAAGTCATTTTCAAATATCAAAAATTAGCATATAAATGTAATAGTTTAAAAAAAATAAACAGATGAATATGTAACAAGCATCTTCTCAAATGTAGTGGATGATCTTTCCATTGTTCATGTTAACTCTTAAAAATCTCAGTGTCAATCCAATCCATAGTCATAGGAATTCAATTGTGGCCTCACAGTTGACATGTTTAATGCTACACTGTTCAGGTCATTTTTTGCAAACATTTTGTTCTGTTTCTCATTTGTTATATCTAAATAAATTTTTTCCTTGTTCCTTCTTTAGGACCAGAATTTTAACTTTTTTATGACAAAAAAATTTTTCCACATTCTTTAATTCCCCCTATCATCCATTCTGTAGACCTTATCATTTCAATCATTCTCAGGGATTTTTTCAGACACCCAAGGGCTTCACTTATTTTCAAATTTTGGCCAGATATGATATCCTCTCTGAAGAAATTTAGGTGTTGATGTAAAAATTTGCATTGATAATCAATTATCCAAAACCATTTTTAACAATAGCACAGTGCTTGGACTGTAGTCATTTTTCCAACGCAAATTCAAATTAGAAATAAGTGCCATAAGACATAAATGATCACACTACAATTGCAACTCAACAATTTTAGGAAAACTGATAACTCATCTGTAAAAAAGCTCGAAGAAGGAAAGGCACTTTTTTCCATTCAAAATCTAAATACTACACTACCTTAAGATACTGACAGTGCTAAATAAATTACTTACAGCTTGCTGTCCTAAGTTAAAACTACAAAACTGTTTAACCTTTTTTTTTTAATTTTTTCTTTCCTTTTTTTAACATAGTAATGCAAGGTAATGTAGTATTGTTATTGTGCCACAATAAAAAAAAAACCCTTGAAAAATCAATGAGAAATTTTCCCTTTCACTCTCATAATTTGGTTTTTCAGCATCACATAAGTCCAAGCTTCAAACGCCCTCTCCCCCTAACTAGCAATCCCTCACACATTTGAACCTTTGAAGATGGACTCATTAAAATTTCCACCTCACCACAGGTGTACATGTATGTTGCTGACAAGAGCTTTTACTTTTTGCACACATAAACATCATAACTACATGTTCATCTGTTTTTGATGACAATTCAAACTGTAAATCCTTTATGATTACAGTAGGATACTCTGTAACAAAGCTGTGAGAAGTTCAGAAAAGTACCTTCAGAAATGTATAAAGAACTGTGAGGAGAATATACATCCTGATGTTAGGGAATAAATGGTTGATAGACTCACCTGGTGTGTCAATAATGTTAATGTTTGTATCTTTACAATTGACATATGTTGCTGCAGATTAAAACAACATACATATATACAGTTGTATCTTCTTGAAATATACAAAGAATATTATTTCATAATGCAGATAATATTGAAACACCAGAATTTCTACTGTATTTAAGACAAAACATCTTCACTATGCCTTGTGAACATACTAAAAAAGATGTAGTTATGTTGCTATGGCAACCATGTATACAATCTCTGAACTGTATATTCCTGAGATTTTTGTTTCTCTATTTACTACAGCAAATTAAATGACCTTGAATTCTACTTTCTTGGGAGTTCTAAAAAGATTGAAAAAGGATCTCTCTATCCAGGCTGAAATTCAACTGTGGTTACATGTGTATGAATATCATATATTTGAATTCCCAATGATAAAGCAGCAGTGAAAACAACACCTGTAAAAAATTCAGGCATATACATTTTAACCCATGACCTCTGGGATACCAGTGCAATGCTCTATCAACTGAGCTACAAGGCTATAACAAGCCAACTGGGAGTTGGTCACTTTGTTGGTTTGTAATAAATCCATTTAGTGATCAATAAATGACTGTGATTATATGAATGTCATGCACTTGAACTGTAGTTAATTAAATAAATCATAGTACTGTTACTTAATACCAACCTGAATGGTTATTCCTCGCTGTCGTTCCAGATCCATGGAATCCATAGTGGCTCCTACATTGTCCTTACCTCGCACCTGGTTAGAAAATAAGGATGAATGCCAAACAACCAAATCTAATTCATGGATATATTGATGCATCTTTCTTGAGCAAAGAATTTGTTTCTCGTCAATAAGGTATAAAAAAAACCTGAGATATACTGTATCATGCTTTGGAGCTACAGTGAGATTATGTATCTTGTATCTTCACATTTGTTTGTCGTAAGAAGTCTGATCATACTGGTGAGAGTGGTTCCCTGAAGGACTGTTGTTGGTAGAAGTGACTCAAGTTTTAACAATACCAGTGTGTTACAATATAATCTAACTAACAGAAAGAATGCAATACTCCTTTAGACTTCACTACTTTATTAAACAACTTTTAATATTTTTAATGCAGAGCAAGTCCAACAGGAAATACAGTAATTATCCTCAATAAACTTACTTAAGCCCACAACAATCTGTGTCTTGCCTCACCACTGACACAAACTCACAGTTTTCTCCAAAGTTCCTTGAATTAAACAATCTTCACAATAGCCCTCTCACTCTGTGTATAGCTTTCCAAGCAGTCATTCACTTCTGACAACAACAACTACTACTACACAACTGAGTCCTTATAGACATTTACAAAGTATTCTAGAACATTCCGGAAACTTATAACACGACTATCTCAGTGGACTGGTATTACATCATGACTGCATGACCTAATGAAATGTTCTGTTATGTTCCATGGAATGCTTCTCAGCATGACAAAACATTCTTACCAGAAAATGTCAAGATACTTATTTCTACAGTCACTATCTATAACAAGTGGAAGTCATAAAGTCATAATCATTCGACACAAGTGGTGACTTCCACCAAGGTTGTCAAATCATCGATCTTTACTGCCAACAGCAGTCCTTTCCAGGCCTACTCTAACCCAGACAATCAGACAACACAATCAAATATTATTACTGCAAGTTGTCAAACCTTTGCTATTTAGAAATAATTGATTGCAGAAGCTGTGGTTTAAACTGTACATCAACTTGATATTAACAAAGTCTTTGTTTCAGAGATATTATCAGAACTCTCTTCAACCTATGGAAGTTTGACACCTCTTGAACTTTTAGTAAATTTCAATCCACAACACATGTTGAGACAGGGCAAAAATCACTATTTGTATAATCACTCAAAACCCATGGGAAATAATTGGCTTTGAACTGTTACAATGTGTATCAAAATCCAATAGTGAAAAAAATTTTTTTGGTCTTGTCAGAACTCCTATCAACCTACAGAAGTTTGATATCACTTAAACTTAAGTAAATTTTGATCCATAACACACACTTAGGAAAAAAACTGCAGTAAAGATTTCAACAGGAAACCACAGGGCAAAAATCATTATTTGTATAATCATGCAAAACCCATGGAAATTACACTTTAAACTGTTAAAACAAACATCAAAGTCAATTAGTGAAAGATTTTTTTTTCCTCTAGTCATGAGCATGGCACTAAAAATAATTTAGAGTCCTCATGAGGAATAGAATCTCAGACCTTCAGATTCACCACTTTGATGATCTACTACTGAGTCACAGAGACTTTGCTGTGAGCTCAATTGTTACAAGGTCCACATGTGAGATGCATCCTGCAAAGTAGGATTGGTAATGTTGAAAGCATTTCTAAAGGCAAATCAAAGTCCATTGTTCTCACCTCATGCATTTGACTGATTCTTCCAGTATAAAACAAAAGTCTCTCTGTGAGTGTGGTTTTTCCAGAGTCAATATGGGCAGATATACCAATATTTCTGATTTTTGACACATCCTTCTGTCAAAAAAAGGAGACAATGTTACATGTATGCCCAATGTACACAGCCATGCCCAATTCACAAATTGAAAGTGGTTTAGCATGGTCTGTAATCTTATCGACAATGATATTCATTATCACAGAGATCAAAATTTGCTACAGACTCATGCAGCCCAGCCAGGTGAATCAGCAAAAACTTTTGAGCAATGTGATGATGGACATCATTGTATAGAGACCATGCTAAACCCCTGTCAATTCCTTTTTTACCACAATAATGATGTCAAACAAAATGATTCCTTCAGTGATAAAGGCATTGCATGACCAGTTGATGCAAGCAGCACTGCTCGTGCTCTTATCAACAACAGCAAATTGGCCAATCAAATTGCAACATTACTGCTGATTGTAGAAAAGAAATGTTTTGAAAATACACAAGGCATCTAGTAATAAAAAATTCCCCAATTTCAAGGGCCTGTATTCATGAATGAACACTGAGGAAAAAATTTAAGTTTTCACTAATTAATGTTAGTAGTAGCTGGAAATAGGGTAAAGTAACAGGAGAATATCATTAATTGGGAATAAAAGATAAGGCTGTGTTTAAATGCTAGGTAGTCAAATATTTTCACAGAATTTCTACTGAAAGATTATTCTTTAGAGTATCAAATATTAGTTTAGAAATATTAATTAAGTAATTCCAAAAATTATTTTGGCTTTTTACTACAGAGCACAAATTATTAGAGCAGATGTATACTGTAAAATTGCAAAGTTTTCAACAACTCTGAAACATTTCTCACCTAGCAATTTCATAGGATCTAAGAAAATGCTTAGAAAATTTGTCCTCTAAAACACCACAATAATTTTTGGAGTAGCTTGGCATTCCTAAACAATCAGTAGGTTTGCAAGAGAAATTTTGGGGAAATCAAAATTACTTTACTTTAGTAATAAGAACTTGATGTTAGATCAAGATACCAGATAAGTTTGAGTATTCTCATTAACTGTTTGCTGGATAATGGATGGATATTATGGGGAGAAGTGACATGTTAATCACTTCTGGGAGTCAGAGGGTTAATGAACAGCCTGTGAAAGTTATAACCGACTGTTGAACTCAAAGGAATATTTTCACCGACAGTTTTGAAAGACTGTTCCTTGTAATACAATAAATAAAACATATACATTTTTAACCCCGGTGAAAATGTAGTCAAAAACTGTCGATCTCCTTGAGAAAGTTGAACACTCACCGTCGCTTCAGAGGCAAAAAACCGAGCCTTCACCTACGAAAAAAAAGCATTCGTTCGTAAGATTCAGGATTAATTACTAACCAAAGGATACAAATACGAGCAACTTGTACTCCCTAATATCATATTGAACTCAATCTGGATTCATTATTTCCCATATTAATCAAAATACGAAAATAATCAGTTTAAAATCATATTACTGTTTAGATTTTTGATTCTCTCGTTCTATAACTTCTATAACTTTCTGATACGATAGTCCTAACTGTTTGAGAAAGATGTACGATTATGTAAGCTTTTCACTTCTTCATGATTGAGGATTCTCGTTTAGTAAAAATTAACAAAAACTTAAATTACGGTCTAAACATCAAGGTTGCAAATCTTACATTACGAGAAAGAAGACGAAGTCCAGATCGCTGGATCAACAGTGTCGCTAAACCCATTTTTCGAGCTAAAACATCATAGTCCGTATATCTTAGGAAATCTTTCAAAGTAATTCCTACCAGGCGCACGTGAAAGGAGTTTGCGCATGACCAGATAATGACTACTGCTGTTGACCAGTTTTGTGGAAAAAAAAGGAAGCCGGCTCCAAACACATACCACGTGCCATATCAAAATGTACATTTTAAAATTTTTATTAGAAACTTCAATTTATATTTATTAGCGTTCCCAAGAGTAACCCTCCGTTCATTGGCTTTATGATACGACTTCTATGATACGACTTTTAAGATACGACTTTACGCGCCGCCATTTTTAAAAACAGCTGAGTAACCAGGCCCAATACCCGCAGAGTGCGCGGTTCAATTTGGTTCTTGTAAAAAACAGAAAACCATAATTTGAATCAAGAATAGTTTTACTTGTGACTCCGTCTCCTACGTGTAAATACAGATCACCAAAAGATAGATCAAAGTGACACTATGATGAACTCGTGGATATACTGCACAGAATACATGGTACCGGATTTAACTAAAAGCCAATGACCCTGAAATTTCAAGAAATATAATTGAACAGTTATTCCCACAAGAGTCGCAATGAATTCATCAGCCATATTCAATTTAATCAATCGACACTCTTGGTCTGCACTCTTATCTACAACGATATTCATCATCACAGTGGTCAAAATCTTGAGGACTTACTTGGCTGCGCCTCGTGAGTTCGCAACAAAGTTTGAGCAAAGTGATAACAAGATCTAACAAATATCGTTGTCGATTAAAGGACTGACCACGCCAAACCACTTTCGACATATTTGTTACCACAATATTGACGTTGAATAAAACGATTCTTCCAGTGCGTGACTAGAGTTCGTGACTGTGCTCTTATCGACAACGGCATTCCTGCAAGTTGCGGTAAAATTTATTATATGACCCGTTCGGCCCTGCGTGCGTAATCGTAAGGCCGAAAAACCATGGAGAAAGACGACGTGAAAAAGCGGTCCGGCCCTTGTGTACTTGTACGACTTGATTGCAAAAAGGGAACGAAACATTGTTCGCTGTTGTTGCGAAAAAATGAGCGGCAACAGTAGACAAAAATGAGTGATAAGTCACGTCTTCCGATAAATTGTGAGTTTCTTGCTCAACCTGTGTTAAACAGTAACCCCAATTGAGGTCTCTACAAGTAATTCGTCTGGAACTTAACCTAACAAAGCTGGACAACTTAAACGAGGATGACTCATTTTTATAATGACTGATACAGTGTAATGGCGGACAGTTAAAACGAAAATTTGTTACTTACTGAAAATAAGAAAAGAAAACTGTCTTTTCTTTGCAGTACTCAGGGGGGCGTAATTTCATCAAAATGAAATCATAATCAGGTGAACGAGAAGATATTTTCCTCTTTGTCCTTACCTCGAGAAGCTTCAACTAAACGTTCCTGTAAGATAGATTCCTTTGACGCATGGTAACCTCACAGAAGATTACCCTCCCAACCCTTCCCCGACCCCAAGTCTTACTTGTTACAACTCTTGAGTAGTCTACACCCACAAACCAAGTACAGTAAACAATGTCGCCAGTAAAAAAAACCTTTATTACAAAATCTTTGCGGTTTTATTTACATTGAGCATAGCATGTCACTCCAATGATTAAAAGTACTTTACCTACTTGGTATCTTTGACCCAAATTAAGATTTCACTTGGAACTACTGATTTCGTTTAAATATAAAAATCTACTAAAAATTAATGAAACTATTAAAGTTAATGAAACTAATGAAAAGACAGCTTTAAAGCTGGTCGGTGTCTCCGAATTATAGCTTCAAGACTAGCTGCCATCTCATCATCATAAACTGACAGAGGAAGTTCTAGTGTGGTTAGCTTACAGCTCGGATGCTGTAAAGCTTCACATAGACTGGCAACACCGATATCAGTGATGTCAGTATCCTCCAGATCTAGTGTGGTTAGCTTACAGCTCGGATGCTGCAAAGCTTCACATAGACTGGCAACACCGATATTAGTGATCTCACAATGTTGCATACGTAGAGCGGTTAGCGTACAGTTTAGATGCTGTAAAGCTTTACATAGACAGGCAACACTGGTATCAGTGATCAAATTACAGAGTATACTTAATGCGGTTAGCTTGCAGCTTGAATGCTGTAAAGCTTCACATAAACTGGGAACACAGGTATCACTGATCCCTCTAAACGAAATACATAGAGTGGTTAGCTTACAGTTTGGATGCTGTAAAGCTTCAGAGAGACTGGCAATACCGGTATCAGTGATGTTATTACCCTCAAGATATAGTGTGGTTAGCTTACAGCTTGGATGCTGTAAAGTTCCACATACACTGACAACACCGGTGTCAGTGATCTCACTAAACCCCAGGTATAGTGTGGTTAGCTTACAGCTTGGATGCTGTATAGCTTCACCTATACTGGCAACACCGGTATCGTTGATCCCACTAGAATCCAGATTTAGTGTGGTTAGCTCACAGCTTGGATGCTGTAAAGCTTCACATAGCCTGGCAACACCGGTATCGGTGATCTTAATATTATTCAGACTTAGTGTGGTTAACTTCCCAACCAATAATCGATTAATAAAATCAACATGTTCAATACTCCAGTTAATGTAAGATAATATAAGTTCAGACACAAGACAGTGTTCATTTATCAGTAAATTAAAGACTCGTTGTATTCCAGACAGTGTTAGATGTGGTCCGAAAAGTCCTAACCTCTCAACTGTGACAAACTTATCGGTATACTTGTGTTGTGCCTCTCCAGCTTCCTCTTCATTTAGTTCACTGATAATGCCCAATACAAATGATACCGTAATGCAGTCTACATCTGAGTAACAACCTAAATCCATGACACCGTGTGAATTACAAAACGCTTGGGGATTCTCCCTCAAGAACTGTTTAGCGAATTCTTTGTTTCGATACTCATTAAGACACCTCATTCTAAGATAAGGAGGCATAAAGGGTGAATCTATCAATTTTTCCATCATTTCCTCGTTTGCGTCACGTGAGAAAAGGCCAGCCATGAATTGGTAAACCATATCAGAGCATTTCGCATCGGGAACACGATTTTCCCTTACAAACCAACGAGCGGCCAAGAATTCTTGGACGGTCAGATGTGTGAAGCTAAAGTGCTTCGTGGTTGTAATCAATTCGGTTCTGAAAGGCTGACCACAGTAAAGAAGACCGCTACCTTTCAGTTTGTTGACTTCTTCCAGTTCAAAATCGCGCTCCATCTCGCTTTCATCAAAAGTTGGCTTTCTTTCAACCAGCAGTTTAGCCGCTAATTTTGATAATTTCTCCAAAGTGTTCTTGATGACGGGAGGGGGCTTGAACTTCTCAGGAATTTCTTTTTGTCTGTATTCTGACTCGGCGCAGTGCTTGAGTTCAAAAATATCAACAAGTTTGGTATAAATGTCGGTTATTGAGACAGGAAGGTCATCAGAATTTTCTGATTCGGTTAGGGCATACTCCATCTCGAAGCACAACAGATAACAGAGCATAGGAATATGAGCAAAACTGACAAGATTCTCATTGTTCATGACATGTTTAAGTACAGCGTTCTTCATATTTTCGTTTTTCTTGAAGTATTTCTTTATGTACTCTTTGACTTGTTCTGCCGAAAAACCAGCAATTTCCACATACCGTTTATAACGGATTCCTCCCATCTTGTCCGATTCATCAGGTCGCGAGGTAATCATGACGATAGCCCCTTGCAGGATTTTTCCATTGATGAGTTTAGAACACAGTGCGGCCACCGGCATTTTACGTCTAACGTCATTGGGATGCCGTCCTTCTGAGTTTCCATCGATACTGGTTTTCTGAGAATACTCATCATAGCCGTCGAGAATTATCATTGCTTCCTTAGGATGATTTACAATGTACTCAAATGTTGAGTCGTTAATGTTACATTTGTCATTCAGTACCATGGAAAAGTTTAAGATTTCTCTTAAAGTCAAATGCTTTTTCTTAAGCAAATTCAATTGACGGAAAGTAAGCAAATACACAAACTTTAAATTGGGGATTTCAGTGTTTTCTCGTGCTTGAAATAGTTCGTTGTTGGCCCAATCGCGAATCACCTTCTGGCAAAATAGGGATTTCCCAATCCCTGCTTTTCCAACGACAAGAATAGAATTAGCAATTTCCTGATCATTAATCATGCCAAGAAATATTTCATTGCAGTGTTTGACTGGAGTAACGCTGACATTCCCGTAGTACTCAAGCACTTTTCTCCTTGAATAATATATCTCGTCATTCTTAATCAGGGCTTTTCTTCCATGTTGTATGAGAAGATTTGTGAATATTTCGTCTGTTTTCGCGTTGGAAATCGTGCGAGAGGCAAGCAGTTTGGGTTGGAACTCCGTTTGGCCTATGATGGAAGTCTTTAAAGCTGAAGTGTAAGCACTTACGGCTAAAATATAAAAAAGAAACATACTTAATAAATAACATGACCGCGAGGATAGCAGTTTATTGGTACTTTCACTCTGACTCCACAGGGTTTAACTGTTTTGAGGGCAGGTCAATTAACACACAGGCTTTGAAGAAAAAGATCTTAGGCTACATTGGTCTTACTCTTATTGATAAAAAAAAGTATAACAAACTAAAGGCACATTAGTACCACACATATTTCTAAGAAGCTTAGTCTTGCATGTAAATTTCAAAGCCTAGTGACTGACAGAGAATCAATTCCAGGATTGGATATCAGAGCCCCAACTCACGGACCCTATAATGGTTAAAAATCGGCGGTGGTTTGGGGAGGAAGGCCCCCCTCCGAGAGATCCTGGCCCCACCCCCATCAGATCCACTTGTCTGACACACAAATTCTCGAAACAACAGGATCACATAATACTATCCTAAAATAACCAATGGTAAAACTTAGGGTAGTCCTGTCAGAAGCCTAAAAGTAGACTATCCTGCTATCAGTAAGATCCCTGAATTGAAATATCTTCTGATTACAATATATCAAAAGTATCTATGAAAATGTTTAAAATATACAAAAAAATTAATAGGAAAAAAAGGCAATTAAGATAATTCACGTGAACAAAAATTATTATAAACAGAACAGCTATAATAACAAAAGATCTCTCAGCAACTTGCGTCCTTATCGCAGGCAGGTGTATTTGATTACTCTGCTGCGTAGCGCGCCAGTGAACCCTATTTAGTATTATTAAAAGTAAAATAATTCATAAAATACTAAGGGCAGTGTCTTTTGAAACATTTTTTACATAACTAGATTTAAAGAGTTTTCATCACACCTGCACGCAAATGTTGGCCGCTTAAGGGTTTCCATAGAAGCGTTATTCCTACCTCAAAAACTAAGTACATATGTTTAGTAAATAAAGCCTCTTGGTTGGCTAGTATGTCAGCTAAAAATGTCCACGACTGAGAGATTGTCCTAAAAATGAATAATTGGCCTACAAGCGAAGCTTCTAAGCCACATGTAAAATCATAGGGAAAAAATATCAGCCAAGAACATTATCAGCCGACATACAAGCAAGCCAGAAAAGGGTTTATTTATTCTATAACCCTTCCGTTAATTCTTTAGATCGCAAGAGAACCGCTCGCAAAAAAGCCAGTGTTGATTTGATGGCGGATGTCTATGTGCAACAAGCTTTTAATATCACTGGATTCTAAAAAACGAGTTCGCTTTTCTTCTGTGCAACAAAATAGAGATGAAAAGATAGAGCTTTGGTGCAGAGTATTTTCTGCTTCCTTTGTTGGAATAAGAACAGTCCATGGCTCTTAGAGAAAGATTTACTTAATCATGTGTCGAAACACGACGATTGTTGTGACAATCGTTTCCAGTCCTATCTAGTTTGGGCCAAAGTCGAGCTAAAAAAACAGTTGCGCATCCGAATGCCCCAAGTAAGCTCGATTGGATGGGAGGAGGGGATGGGAGAGTGTAGATCGAGGAGTAATTTTTGACAACCCCCCTTCCTCAATCACAAATTTCTGAATCCCCTCCCTACACTTGCCTATAGAGCGCCCGCAACAGCAAAGTCATCAAAAAGGTAAATGTTCATTGCAGATCTGAAGTCGCACAGGAAGAATAGCACTCAGTGGCAAAGAATGCAAAAACGTCAGGAGGAAGAATGTTTCTCGATCTGCAAGTTATTAACTAACCTCTCTGTGATAAAATCAATTATTCAGGGAAAGAACCGCAACATCAACAACGACAAAAAGTATATAATGACTTGGACAGAAATTAGAAGTTAGCATAGAATAAAGCAAAGTTGGTTGCAATATGTGGATCAAAATACACAGACACGAAATTTTTAATTCCATACAATGATCATTGAATTGTTTGTTTTCAGAGGTATGCATTACCAAATGGTTGACTGGCAATCAATACCAACTAAATAAAATTAAACATATTGGTATAATAAAAATAGGTTAATAAAACATTGATGATCTACTCTTTATCTTATCAATGACGTACGACTAAATCAATGGTGAAGATAATAAAAAATGTTTGGCAAATATTATTTTTATCTTATACGAGAGCTGCAGCATGAGTATTAAGGAGGGCCAGTAAAGCTATCAGAAGCATCCTTCGTTGCTTCTTTTTAACAAGTTCTACTTCTTGCTGAAAAGAGGTCAATGGAACATTTACAAGCGCCAGTTGTTGCTATTATATTAATAGTAATAGTATTAGTTTTTTTAAAATTTGATTTTAAACAGTTCTACCAAAAGTAAAGCGAGAAGCCTTAATTAAAGGTACATACCACTCTTTGTCTTAAATGTTCTGACATCTGGCTCACTGTCTCCTTGTTCGTTGACAGCAAACAGTTTTACTTCGTACTCTGTGTCATACTCAAGACCAGTAATCTTGAGGTGAGTTTCCACAATATTTTCTCGTTGAACCATTTCTGTGGATCCTGTCATGGGTTGTTTCCTCCATTCCAGACGGTATTTAATGCTGCAATTACTGCTGTTAGCCCCAGCTTCTGACCAGGTAACGACAAAATCCTTGTCAACTTCTGTTTCTGTATTTGTGATGGTTGGTTTCTCAGGTAAACCTGTTCAAAATGATCCTTCTTTAAAACTTTGTCTCTGATAAATGTGAAATACTTATTGTAACTAGCTAAAACACGAATATATGTCAATCCAATCACTTCAACAAGTAATACGAATGCAACGGGTCTTAACATGTCAGATCAAAACCATGATAACCTCGAAATGTACGTTTTGAATAATTTTGGTTTCATATACGCATACATAGATGATCTACAAAACTTGTTCTTTAGTCTGTCATACCCGTGGAAGTTTCGCACTCAGTCGATTTATACCCAGTCGGAATCGTTCGAATCCGACCCAGAGGTTGATGGGTAATCGTCCCAAAATTATTTGACCACCAAAACTCAGGACATCTTTCAAAATATGTTACCCACGAGTGAGTAAACAGATGTCAATGGTTGCGTACGGAAAGTAAGTAAAGAGTCAAACGAGTATTACAGATACAAAAAAAGTTCTGTAGTGTATACTTGTGACCTCCTTCACAATAAAAAGATCAGACCTCCCATTTCTGATTCCAGGCCTTAGATTTAGTGGTCGCACCCAGTTGTTAACGCGTTGTTAACGCGGCGGGGTGAAGGTCACTTGGCGGCACTGCAGTTATTAGGCGAGCGCTTAAAGCTTCACTTTATTTCCATGAGTGAACGCAACTGCGTAGAAATTTCTACCCATATTATGAATGTGACCATGTGAACCCAACAGTACCAATAAGACTCTCTCCCAAATAGGTTGTTTAGAATTATGAAGTGTAATATAATAACAAACACCACCCCTTCCCCCTCCCCCCTATAAACTGGCTATGGTAATTTGCAAGCAGTTAAACTATAAAATGTTCACTTACCTTGCAGTAACTCAATGTCTTCAGGGTCTCCAACCAAGTTTTCCAGATAGTTTTTCCTGTTACGGCACAAGTGTAGGACTTCCAATACACTAAACACCATAAAAAAGGCACCAACAGAGATAAAAGCTATATTTAGGTTCGATTTCTCCTTGTGATGAAGATCATTACATTGCAATGTTAGTTTTGTCTGGTTGAGTGGACTTGGCGTAGTTTGACTGTTGGTCTGCGAGATCTGATTAACATCACACTCAAAAACGGAAGGTAAAGAAATTTTCTGGTAACTGCAGACCAGCCCTACCATAACACCCAGGAACAATATTCGAAAGAATACATGGATGAGGTAGGTGCAAAGAAATGTTTTTGGGTCTTTTCTGTCTCCTGGTCTTTTTCGAAAGGTCACAGCACCATAAATTGCAAAGCTGATCCAGCATGCACACAAAACACCGAGTGTTATGGCAACAACATTCCGAGGTATTAATCCATGAGGCTTGGTAACTGTGGAAATGTAGCTGTTATAACAACGTTGTCTGATAAAATCACTAGGTTTGGGATCGCAGTTGAAGTTAAGTCTATCACTATCATGATACTTTTGTAGAGTGCCAAGAATGGAACCGAGCGATGCAGCAAACAAAATGCACTGAACTCCTCCAAGAGCAGTTTGGAACTTGATAACCGGTTTACACGTATCAAACATCATTCCATGAAGTATCAGTACCTGAGAAGGGAAATAAGAGAGATGATTTTTAATGCTTATGTACCAAATGATTTGATGACTTGTAGAGGGTAAACCTGACTTAGGAAGAGACATTAAAAACTTGTCTGAAATTTCTGCGTATACCTTATGTATTTAGAGAGAATTGTCATTCAAAAAAAATTGCGCCACCTATATAACTTGTGCACCAAACCTCAGGAGCCATTTTTAAATTTTATTACATTTCACTTTATCTTTTTTCTTTTTCGTTTCTCTTCTTTTTTTCCGTTCCTTTTTTTCGGAGGGGGGGAGGGGGGGGGAGTTGTGCAGTAGCCTACCTCGCTGCTCTGTCAACTATTGTTCATCATCATCTACCAAATATATTTGTTCACCCTTAATTAGTCTCAAATCATCATGAGATTAAACATGTCCAGTTAAAAAACGAGAGGAAAACAGAACATTATTTGTTCTGAAATGAGAAAAGGTTTCCGAGAGGAAAGCTTAAGAGAAACTGTTAGCTTTGAAGAACTGATAATGCCCAAGAACAAATGTAGTAGCATATTTTCGTGACGAATGAAGGCTATTGTCTTTATTATCCTTGAAATATTTTTACCAGGGAAAAATGATAACGAATGATTAAGTATTCTCTGCGCAAGGAATGGTTACTTTTCAGTGTTGTCTGGTACGACTTCATGAGCAAACAAACATTTCCCTTTTTCTTAACAATAGCTAATCACTCCCTTACCTGGAATTAAATTTCAAACGAACACATTTCTCATAGTATGCGTAAGGTTCGAAAAGTGGGGAATATCAGCTGGGGTATCCTGGGATATGCCCCAGCTTTAGCTCAGACATGTGCAATCGAGTGATGCTTTTAAACCAGTCGCACACCAGAAAAATTATGCGATGGATTACACGCGGCAGTATATTCCCCAAGCGATATTTCCTAATTTTAAACACATTCATCCAAGTTGATCAAATTCTTCATTTTAAATTTCAATTCATAATGAAAGACTGCTAGCTTTTAGCTGTATTAACCGAAGAAGGGCCATAGCATTTGTTTGTTCATAAAGTCCTAGAAGGGAAAAGTGGATATCTATCCAACAGATGCAGTTAACAGTAAACTGTCTAAAAACATTTTGTTCTTTGTGCTCCAAGTAAAAACAGGAGGCCAAATCCCACCAGTCCCAAGTGGGATTCCACCAATCCAATCGAGAACATCCCTACCTTCGTTGCCATTCTTCAGATATAAATTTTGCTTTTCCGGCTGGGCAATATTTTCAAACAAAGTCTTTTTAAGCGAATCAAACTGATTAATAACTTATTAATCGTCTCTTTTTTTACTCTCAAAGCGCTTTGGTTGCTGGCAGAAAATTGTTTTCGAAACGAATTTGTGGTAGCAAATGTGTCATTACATGAGTTGACTCGGGGCCTGAAATCAGTTTTCAACTAAATCTAATCCTTCACAAAAAGTAACTCAGAAAGTTAAAACTGTGAGTTGTTTATCGAATCAATCGATGGAACTTTCATTCATTTAATATCTGAATTCTCTCAAACAATTTTTTCGCTGTGGAAAAGTTTTAAGTCCTACTTCAAATACGCTTTCGGTAAGTCTTTTCAAGTCGATCTCTTCAATTTGGCCATTTGCTCCATAAATTACACCGCAAAAACCCAATAAATTAAATGATTAAATTATTTGGTGGAAAAAGACCGGATTTACACGCGCCAGTGCAGCAAACAAACGAGGAAACTCCTACAACTTCCAAACATACATTTGAGTTTACTTACAATTACTTTCCTTGTAATTTACAAAGGTATTCGTATACTAATCATCGATAGAAGTGAATAATACTTTCCGTAAGATCATTAAATGGTTTTGAAGGAAAAGTCGTCGTGACAGTCATTGAACTTGAGTTTGTTTACCAAACCCGTACTCTTGTTTTTTCTTTCAAAAATGTACATATGCTTATTTTTCTTACGCGCTCTCTAATTGACAGGTGAGAGATACTTGTAAAAATTATGTTTTAAAGTTTGTTTGAAAGCCTTTTAAATCACCTTTATCACCACGCAAATAAAAATATTTCGGTGAGGTCTCTCTCTTTAATTTGAATTATCTCTGTTTTAACTACCATTTACTCTCTCAGAAATTGTTCAGTTTAAGAGGGATCTCGCCGTAATTACGGCCCTGAATCATTCGGGTAATATTGGCAGGAATTTCGTGAATTTAAAAAAAAAAAACAAAAATGTTCTTCACCAGCCTAAGTTGATCCGTATCGGGAAAAACTGTGCCCTCTGTCTTGAGTACTGTCCTCGGCTTACAGCCCGGGCGGTATTCAAGACCTCGGGTACAGTTTTTCCCGATAAGGAACTCCCGGCTGGCGAATAACGTATATGTATCCTACCCTTGCTTCCTGGGATCTACTGTCTACAAGTGGGATGATGGATTACGCATCCTATACAAAATCCCAAGTAACGGCCCACATGGACAATTCTGAAAGTTTGTGAGACTTGTTTACAGCATACTGGGCATAAAATTCGCTTAAACCACAAGCAATCTTGTACTCCTCTATAGCCTATCAGTCACTCAGAAAATTCTGAAATGAATGGTGACCTTTGAATAGTTCACATTTGGTGCATTTGCTGGCTGATGTGCTTTTGGCTCATATGATCACACTTCGAGTTGTGGTCTAAAATATTCCAATTTCCTTCTAAAGTTCAATCTCTTGCACTCACCAAATCATTCCTAGTTTGTATCCAATTGCTTTGTGCGCAATGATAATTGTAATAAGAGCTATATGAATGCCTTTTTTCATTCCATATTATGCTCCAAGTCTCCACCATAGCATTTAAAAGCAATTCCTTTTTCTCTATTAGAAAAACCTGGAAATAAATGGTTATTTTTGAAAGTACCGTAATTGCTAAGCATGCCCAGGAGTACAGTTATAGCCGAGGTTGAAATTTGGTATATTCATAGCCCAAAATGCACTTTTCCACTCCAAACTGTGGTTTAAAAGTTCCTATTTCCAATTTGAAGTTCAACAGTTAAAACCTTTTTAGAGAGAAACATGTAAGTCCCAGATGGCATCCCACTTTTCCCACCTGGAATACCTGGTGGGAGGCAGGATCACAGTTGGGATGACCTTAAGACCCAGGTGTGACAGATGGGATTCCGCTAATCTCACCTGGATTGCTGGGTGCAAGGCAGGATCCCAGTCAGGATTACCTGTAAGTCCCAGGCGGGAAAGGTGGGATCCCACCAGCATTGGAAAGATCTCCAATGTGGGGGAACTTACACAAGGGGACGTATACAAACAACAAAAAGAAAAGCAGGAGGGGGGCTTACACCGTGGGACGTATGCAAAGAAGGAAGAGAAAAGCTGAAGGGTGGTTACACCGCGGGGTGTATACAAACAAGAAAAAGAAAAGGTAAACAGGGGGGTCTTACTTGTCAATTACTAGAAAAGTAAATTCTAGTTTCTACTTGTATATACATCAATAGATTAAGTTACATAACATGAAGTAAAGAAAAGTTGTGATAATAATAACGTGCAATTTAGACAACCTTGTTTACTATTAACAGTTTAAAGTACAGAAAGAAAAACATTTTCACTGTACAACGACAGGAGTAATATTATAATAATAGAACCTTTAATCCTTTACACCCTAACATTAGTGTTCATATTCTCCACTGACACTGATCTCTCTACATTTCCTGTGGTAATGACAAGGAGAATTTGTGTGACAATCAGGTCGGCTTCTTAAATTGGAGATTATTTCTGTTATTCCCACAACCCTTCTACTTGATTCAAGGGTGATACTGTTAGGACAAATTAGAAGCCAGCCACTCCAAGGGATTTAAGAGTAACAAAGGAAGACACACTAAGGGTTAATAAACGGGTGAAAATCTTCCATCTGGCTTTTAAATGTATATTGATTATATGGTCGGTACATTTTAGACGTTAGAGGGTTGGACTTCAGTGTTAATGTTATGAAATGTTTTAATAAGTACATGTAGGTTGTTGAGGTAAATGTTGAGTTTAGTACGATGAATGGCTTCATGTAAAAATACATGCACGTGCAGCAAGCAATTATACTGGAGGTAAATTACACTGCTCTTAAATATATTTCTTTTTTCAGATTAGTTTGAATGCCGTAAAGCTAAACAAATATTATATGCAACAACTGCAGCCTGCATGAAGACTAAGCTGTGAAACTGACTTTCTTGGCCCTCTCCCCCCCCCCCCCCTCATACTTACTTCCCAGTTCAGACTCCACATTCCAAATTCCCTTTCTTACATTTCCAATTTAAAATCCGACGGACCGAAAGCTAGAATATCATGACAGACGCTTATTTTCTAATACTTATTGCATCTTTAAATCGTACAAGAAAACTACGTTCACTATTAACAATGCAGCAAAGAAAACAAATTGGTTCCAACAGCTCAGCTTGAGGGACATTTCCGAAGTGTTTCCGTTTCAGACCATTTCACTTTCGAATTCCGTTTTCATCAATTTCCAAAAGCAAATTTGACTCTAACATGTTTGCGTTATACGTCAGACAAAGAAAAAACTACTTGCGAAATTCAGATTTTACCCACAGTAAAATTTAGCTTACACATACTTATAAGCTTGCTGAGTTTAAAGAACTGGGAAGTTGTCATTAGTGACGGTGTGCGTTTCTTTATGCACGATTCGTAAATATCCACACATAATTATTTTACGATGGTTTGTCAAAAGGGTTTTTCTTACCTTAAGCTTTGAGCATCTCTCCTGATATAGACACAACGTGCCACTCACTGCTTGAAGTCGATTCGACCAACAGCTGTCGGAAAAAAAGTGATACTAATTCAATGCAATAACTGGGCTTTCACTGCCGAGATCTCATTTTTAGTATTCCTAACTGTCTGTTTTGAGCGATTATGTGAATCAATGTAGAGTGCGTATGGGTCTGTCAATTCTCGGAAAGAGTTAGGCGAGCATTTGTGAGCCCCAGAAAACAGGGAGATAGAACGGGAGAATTGAAGGTAATAACTTGAATGCTTGTTGAGTTGCTCAATTTGTTTTCTTTACTGCTAATGTTTGCGTTATACGTCAGGCAAAAAAAACTACTTTCGAAATTCAGATTTACCCACACTAATATTTAGCTTACACATACCAATAAGCTTGCTGAGTTAAAAGAACTGCATCGGAAGCTGTGAGAAGCATTATTGACGGTGTGCGTTTCTTTATGTGCGATTCGCAAATGTCCCCACATAATTATGCTACGATGGTTTGTTAAAAGCGTTCTTCTTACCTTAAGCTTTGAGCCCCTCTCCTGATATAGACACGATGTGTCCCTCAACGATTGAAGTCAATTCGACCAACAGCTGTCGGGAAAAACTGATATGAGTTCAATTACATTTTAACCCAAATGAAACCCCTCGGTTTCGATTCTCCATCAAATACCTCAAGTTGAAGGTTGTTCTTCAAATCGTCTGTCTCGTACCCGTACCTCTGGCCCCAAAACTTATTTTCTATATGTCAACAAGTAAATTGCTCTTTACGAATTTTAAAGACGTTACATTTAGTTCGCGTCCGTCGATCCATTGTTGCTTTGCAGTGATGCGATTCTTCGAGAATTGGGGCGTCGTCTGTCAGATCAAGCGATCACGTATACAGACAATCTTACGTCAATCATATTATACTAAAGAATCAAAAGCACTCATCCGGATGACTTAGTGCAACACAACAATGAAATGGCTGTTGTGAAATGCAAATGTTACGACAAAGTTCCAAAATACTGCAATCCCACGGTCTTTCACCGCCAAGATCTCATCAGTAATATTCCTTTCTGTCTGTTTTAAGCGATAAATGTGAGTCAATGTACAGTTCGTACGGATCTGTCGATTCTCGGAAAGAGTCAGGCGTGCACTGTTCAGCCCCAAAACAGGGAGATAGAACGAAAGAACGAAAGTAATCACGTCAATGCTTGTTGAGAGACTCAATTTGTTCTTTTATGTGACGTACTAATTTTATGTGATCTACTGCATGTAGGCGTAAATGTTTCCTTATTTAAAGACTCAGAGGATTATGAGCTTACCTTTGCAATGACCTTCTTTACTCAGTGTTCACTGTTGCATCTTCGCGGAAGGAATAGTTTTCTAGATAAAATAAATGATAAGTTAACATGTACAGGGAACCTCAAACTGTCAACCGCCATCTTGTTGTTGGTTAAGGTTGGGCCGTTGGTCTGTTCACGCGAACTAAATCTAAGTGGAATGTTCCTCGTTCTACTTGTTCCATATTTTTAACTTATACTTAAATGCAATGTTTGAATTCTGTAGGATGTGGACGCGTTTGAAGATCAAAAAGTAACGAAACATGTTTCAAGACTCTTAACAAAGGTCGCAGATAATAACATTTCATTTCAAGGGTGCAAGGTTTGCCACTTGCAAGTGATGGAACTTATGACAAAAACGATACCAAATGTGTGTCGTATTTTATTTACACTTTAAGCTGAAGCGTCCTTAAGCTATCCTTCCCTATCCTACCCTAACCAATGAAAGTAATCACTTCAATGCTTGTTGAGAGACTCAATTTGTTCTTTTATGTGACGTACTAATTTTATGTGATCTACTGCATGTAGGCGTAAATGTTTCTCTTATTTAAAGACTCGGGATTATAAGCTTACCTTCGCAATGACCGTCGTTATTCAGTGTTCACTGTTGTATCTTCGCGGAAGGAATGGATTTCTAGATTAAAAAAAATGACAAGTTAACATGTACAGGGAAACTCAAACTGTCAACCACCATCTTGTTGTGGGTTGAGGTTGGGCCGTTAGTCTGTTTACGCGAACTAAATCGCAGTGAAATATTCCTCGTTCTACTTGCTCCATATTTTAACCTATACTTGAGTGCAATGTTTGAATTTTGTTGGACATATGTGCGTTTGAAGATCAAAAAGTAACAAAAAAAACGTCTCGAGACTCTGTACAAGGGACGTGGATGGTAACATTTCATTCTAAGGATGCAAGGTCTACCACTCGCAAGTGATAGAGTTTATGACAAACACGATGCCTAATTCGTGTCTTGTATTGCTCACACTTTAAGCTGAAGTGTCCATAGCTACCCTTCGCTAGCAACGGTTTCAATGTAAGGCCTAGGCACCAAAATCGCTCTGTTAAATTAAGCAGTAAGCAACGAAGTAACCGAAGAGTGACAAAGACTTCGACTCAAGCATGTTTGCGTTATAAGTCAGACAAAAAAAACTACTTTCGAAATTCAGATTTTACCCACGGTAACATTTAGCTTACACATATCAATAGGCCTGCTGAGTTTAAAGAACTACACGAGAAGCTGTCACAAGGATTATTGACGCCGTGCGTTTCTTTATGTGCAATTCGTAAATGTCCCCACATAAGAATTTTATGATGGTTTGTTAAAAGCATTATTCTCACCTTTGGCTTTGGGCCTCTCTCCTGAAATAGACACGATGTGTCACTCAACGCTTGCAGTCGATTCGACCAACAGCTGTCGGAAAAAACTGATGTGAGCTCAACTCAATCAAATAAAACCTCTCGGTTTCGATTCTCTACCAAATACCTCAAGTTGAAGGTTGTTCTTCAAATCGTCTGTCTCGTACCCGTGCTTCTGGTCCCAAAACTCATTTTCTACATATCAACAAATGAATTGCTCTTTACGAATTTTAAAGACGCTGCATTTAGTTCACTTCCGTAGATCCAGTATTGCTTTGCAATGCTGCGATGCTTCGAGAATTAAGGAGTCGTCTGTCAGATCACGCGATCGAAGACAATCATACGTCAATCACCTTTTACCAAAGAATCAAAAGCACTCATCCGGATGGCTGAGTCCAGCACAACAATGAAATGGCTGTTGTAAAATGCAAATGTTACGACAAAGTTCCAAAACACTGCAATCCCTAGGCCTTACACTGCCAAGATCTCATTAGTAATATTCCTTACTGCCTGTTTTGAGTGATAAATAATCAATCGTGTAGAATCTTTTCAGGAGAGATTTGTAGAATGCGAGAGACAGTGAACCCCACCGAAGGGGTTTACAATAAAAAAAATTGGGGGCGCTAAATACCAAACGACGAGATCGCGAGTTGATCAGGCGGAATGCGGCCTGTAAAAAGGAAAAAACTAGAAAATTCCCTTGTTGTCATTTATAGCTCCGCCACTAAAATTACATCAAATACGAGAACCCGTAAAGAACACTTATTTGCTGAAGAAATTATTGTAATACATAATACAGATAACTGTATGAACACTAGTCCCCGTTTGGTGCGAATTTGTCCGTAGACATTATCTGTTCCAAAATGCGAAGTTTTCAGAGAACGAAACTCGAGGAAAACTATGAACTTCGAGGAACAAATAATGTTCAAGGATAAATTTAAGAGCATATTTTTTGCCAAATAGAGGCTATCGGTGTTTATTACCCTTCAAATATTTGTAAAGCGCGGGAAACTAAATTGTTTACAATCAGTTAACATTTCCAACGTGGGATGTTCAATGTTCTTTAGAACGACTTTATCAACAAACAAACATATCCTTTCTTCTGTAACAACCACATAATGAGAAGATAGAAAAGAAGGATTTTTGCCCTTTTTCGAAAAATCCATGAAGTCTCTTAAATATTTTTTACATTACTCACCTCCTCCCATATGTCGTAGCTTATTCCAATATCTCACTTCACTGGAGTTAGCTGAGAAAGAGAGATAAAGGAGAATGCAAAAAACTTCAAGAGACTTCTGAATTGTTTGAGAATGGGCCAGAACCCGGGTTTTCTATCTACTAAACGCGCTCTTATCCTGAATTGAACTTTAAACAAAGACTTTTGGTCTCTCTAAATTGGTGGACGTTAGGTTTGAAATAGAAATAATCATTCCGATAGATCATTGAATATTTCCCAGCTGGGGAATATTTGGAGCTTATTAACTTCGTTTATTTAGCTATTTTGCTCAACTTGTACCAAAGAAGGAAATTGATCGAGGACATTTTTTGTTAAAATATTTGTGAGTGTTCGAGTTACACGTGAAAAGTTTACTGAGACAACTATCGGTTGAATCAGAAAACTTCAACCGCATACTGGAGTACTGAGCACATTTACAATTAATGTTAACAATTTACTGAGACAACTCTCGGTTAAATCAGAAAACTTTAACCACATGCTGAAGCGCTGAGCACATTTAAAATTATTCTTCTGTGCGGTAGCGACGGGAAGAAACCAAAATTGTGGCTACTGGAACAGACTTGTAAGGTAAGCTTTAATTTGTAATTAAAGGTCCTAGTAAAGCGTAGACACTTTAACGCCGCAGAATTTGCAACTCATCCTGAAATTTTGAAGGTAACCGGCTGTTTAACTATTGGGACAGCGTTGTACTTTTTTCTAGACCATAAAACGTTAATGTCAAGTGCAAAATATTTAAGTGAAACTTCAAAGATACGTACCATTCATGAACAAATAGAGAAGCCTCGACTGTGATCTGTTCGGTTGTAAAGCACCGAGGAAGCGGCTAGAGCACGAAAGAAGTGTAGGGAGAAAGACGAGACTTAATGGAGTGTTTCTCCCCACTTCTTAAGTGCTTTACAACAGAACAGAGCACAGTCAAGGTATCTCCAGTTATTTTATAAAAAAGAATCCGTCAAATTCCCCACGCCTTACTTTCAATTTTCAACATCAACTTTATTTCCAAAGCGAACAACAGTGTCGTCAACATACTCTATACTCTAATAAAGCACGCTGCAATGAGCCCATCAGAATCCTTGTTGGAATGGTTCAAATAATCTCATTGGTTGAACAAGACTAAAGTTGTCAAATGTTGAGTAATCAATGTTACATTTGTCATCCAGTAACGAGGAAAAGTTTGAGATTTCTCTTAAAGCCACACAGTTATTTTCAAGAAAATTCAATTGACGGAAAGAGAGCAGATACACAAATTTCAAATCGGGGATTTCACTGTTTTCTCGCACTTGAAGTAATTCGTTGTTGGCCCAATCGCGAATCACCTTCTGGCAAAACAAGTATTTCCCAATCCCTGCTTTTCCAATGACAAGAATAGACTTAACATTCTCCTGATCATCAATCATGCCTAGAAATATTTCTCTGCGTCGCTTGACTGGAGTACCGCTGACTTTTCGGTAGTACTCAAGCTCTTTACTCCCTGAATAATATGTCTCGTCATCCCTGATCAGGGCTTTTCTTCCATGTTGTATGAGAATATAAGTGAATATTTCGTCTGTTTTCGCGTTGGAAATCGTTTGAGAAGCGAGCAGCTTGGGTTGGAACTCCGTTTGGCCTATAATGGAAGTCTGTAAAGCTGTACTGTACGCACTTACCGCTAAAGGATTAAAAATAAATGTACTTAATAAATGATATGAACACGAGGATAGGAGTTAAACTACTTACATTCTTACTCCACACTCTTCAACTCTTTCGAGGAAAAGCCGATATTAACACACACAGCTTTTAAGAAAATAAAGATCTTTAGCTCTGATCTTAATACTTCGTATCAAAACAATCGCAACGATGAAATGCGTCGACAGTCACGCGCTGTTGTCAGATTTTTTTTTGTCAAATTTTAAATGTTTTGAATGAAACAGTGTAGCACCTATTTGTTGAAAGAAATGAAGAAAAGCCGTTCTTGTTGTTGCCTGTAATCAGTTGCGGGTAAAAAACGACTATATTTTGCCGTTAAATAAATATCGCTACATTCAATTCTCACCGAATTGGCGTGACATTGCAAACTCTAGAAAACATTTCACTAAAAGAATCGAAAATGGTTTTTCTATTCCGATAGATTATTTCCCCCTACTGCCCTTAAAGAACCAATTTCGGAAACACTCTAGTTTGGGAAAGAAGGCGGCCGCGTGGGGAAATTTATCCGCGACTCAAATATTTCTCTCTCTTTCGCTTATTAAAATGCAACGCAATTTTCTAGGATTATGTATCTCTAAAACAAAACGGGGAAAGGATATCAGTGAAACAATGCTCTTTTCTCTTTTTCAAAGGATTAAGCCTGGCAATTTTCAATTCTGCATAGAAGCATAATAGAGTCTGTCGTATCGGTCATTGTTAAAACTGTCTTTGTTTGATGCTTCTTTTCGACATAGGAAAAGTATGGCGGACAAAAATATTCACCGAAAAATAAATATTTCTTTACCAGCTTCAATTATGACAGGGGATTAAGTTTGGGTGATAAAACAAAGGATTATGTTGACAGAAATACCGGAGGTAAATTATATTCGTTACATGAGGTCACACAACTTGGGTAATAGTCACGGTGAAAATTTGCATATTTGAGCGGTCGAACGAAAAAATTCATTTCTCGAAAACTAAAATATATTTTCACAAAAAAACTACGCCACAATTATCAGGACATATTGGGCTACAAAATATGAAAGTACGAGAGAAAACGAATTTGGGCGACTTGCCACAGTATTTCAAATTTGTTTCATGGATGCTGAGATCCTCTCTTAAATGTACTATCTATCAAAAAAATTGTGTTCGAAAAATGACAAAATCATATGGAACCACCAGAGTCTCTCACTAGTAGCTGATGGAATCGACAGATGGGACTGTGAAAACCCACTTAAATCATTGGAGAATTTTTCACTTAACCCTTTAACTCCCATGAGTGACCAAGACAGAATTTCTCCTTACAATTGCAATACAATATCAACCAGATAGTGATGAGAATAAAGAAAAATATCAATTTGGGGATAATTAGTTGATCCAATACTAAATTTTCTGAACTAACATTATAAGAATTGTATAGTTGACAGTAAGGAGAAGTACAAATTTGATCTGGGAGTTAAAGTGTTAGGCACTTAAACACTTTGATTGTCAAAATCTAATTAGTAAGTCTTCTAACTGTCTGCCATGCAATTCTTATGATGGACAATTCTTATGATTGAAGAATTTGGTATTGGATCAACTAATAATCCCCTAATTGATAATTTTTCTTCATTCTCATCACTTGTTTGCTTGATGTTGTATTGATATTTGATGGGAGATTGGCCCACAAAATTTTCCCCTTTCTCTCAAGCTCTTATCCCATCAAATTAAAAACTTAAAATAATCAGAACTTGATGACTGGCATTTTCCAATACTTAATTTTACTTTGTTTCACTTTGAGTTCCCATTGGCTCCCTGTGATGTTTTCCTTTGTTCTGATTGGCCATTATCATAACTCAAACAAAAACATTTGAAAAAAAATTAAAATAAATACTGAGATTGTACATGTACCTATCAGCTCCTGTCTTCTTGTTGTACACTCATTAACCATGTCTTCTGGGGTGACACCTTATACCACTTTGGACCTGTTAGTTAATAATTTAAATCAGCAATGGTTGTTTAACAAAGAAAGAGCCAATTATCATATTTCAGCTAAATTTTTTGGGAGATTTTTAGCTCAAGTTATGGCATCTTAATAATAGCTGGATAAGGGTTTAGCCTTCTGATTGGCTAAACAGCTAAATAAAAATAAAATAAAAGTCACGAGAATGAATGATCTTACCCATGATTTCCCTCAAAGTAATAAGCCTTCCAGCACACAAGGTCAATGACCCCTTTTACCTCAGATTCCAAACCAATTGGCAACTGAGTGAAGGCTGCAGTGTGTTGTAACTTTGCTCTGGGGAAATAATTTTTCACTTTTTCTTATAGGAAGTTCCTTTGATATACATTGTGGAATAAAAATCAGCAATAGAAACAACCAATTTTTTCACCTCCCCAAGTCATTTTCAAATATTAAAAATTAGCATATAAATGTAATAGTTTAAAAAAAATAAACAGATGAATATGTAACAAGCATCTTCTCAAATGTAGTGGATGATCTTTCCATTGTTCTTGTCAACTCTTGAAAATCTCTGTGTCAATCCAATCCATAGTCATAGGAATTCAATTGTGGTCTCACAGTTGACATGTTTAATGCTACACTGTTCAGGTCATTTTTTGCAAACATTTTGTTGTTTCTCATTTGTTATATCTATATAAATTTTTATGTTGTTCCTTCTCTAGGACCACATTCTCTCCCCATATCATCCATTCTGTAGACCTTATCATTTCAATCATTCTTGGGGGTTTTTTAAGAAAACCCAAGGGCTTCACTTGTTTTTCAAATTTTGGCCAGATATGATCTCCTCTCTGAAGGAATTTAAGTCTTGACATAAAAATTTGTATTGATAATCAATTATCCGAAACTATTTTTAATAATAGCACAGTGCTTGGACTGCAATCATTTTTCCAACACAAATTCAAATTAGAAATAAGTGCCATAAGGCATAAATGATCACACTACAATTGCACACTGAACAATTTTCAGAAACCTGATAACTCATCTGTAAAAAAGCTCAAAGAAGAAAAGGCACTTTTTTCCCATTCAAAATCTAAATACTACACTACCTTAAGATACTGACAGTGCTAAATAAATTACTTACAGCTTGCTGTCCTAAGTTAAAATTACAAAACTGTTTAACCTTTTTTTTTTTTTAATTTTTTCTTTACTTTTTTCAACATAGTAATGTAAGGTAATGTAGTATTGTTATTGTGCCACGATAAAAAAAAAAACCCTTGAAAAATCAATGAGAAATTTACCCTTTCACTCTCATAATTTGGTTTTTCAGCATCACATAAGTCCAAGCTTCAAAACCCCTCTCCCCCTAACTAGCAATCCCTCACACATTTGAACCTTTGAAGATGGACTCATTAAAATTCCCACCTCACTGCAGGTGTACATGTATGTTGCTGACAAGAGCTTTTACTTTTCACACACATAAACATCATAACTACATGTTCATCTGTTTTTGATGACAATTCAAACTTTAAATCCTTTATGATAACAGTAGGATACTCTGTAACAAAGCTGTGACAAGTTCAGAAAAGTACCTTCAGAAATGTATAAAGAACTGTAAGGAGAATATACATCCTGATGTTAGGGAATAAATGGTTGATAGACTCACCTGGTGTGTCAATAATGTTGATGTTTGTATCTTTCCAATTGACATACAGTATGTTACTGCAGACTAAACAAACATACATATATACAGTTGTATCTTCTTGAAATATACAAAGAATATTATTTCATTATGCAGATAATATTGAAACACCAAAATTTCTGCTGTGTCTAAGACATAGCATCTTCACTATGCCCTGTGAACATATTACAAAAGATGTAGCACTGTTTCTATGGTAACCATATATACAATCTTAAAATTGTATATTCAAAACATTTTTTTTTCTTGATTTACGATAACAAATCAAATGACCTTGAATTTAACTTTCTTGGGAGTTTTAAAAAGATTAAAAACAGATCTCTCTAGCCAGGCTCAAATTCAACAGTGGTTCATTACATATATATGAATATCTTGCATTTGAAGTCACAATGATGAACACTATTTAAGCAGCAGTGAAACAGTGCCTGAAAAAAATTCACGCCTGTATATTTGAACCCATTACCCTGCAATTCAAGTGTAGTGCTCTACCAACTAAGCTACAGGGCTGTAACAAGCCAACTGGGAGCTAGTCAATTTGTTGGTTTGTAATAAACCTGTGAGTAATGAATAAATGACTGTGAATATATGAATGTCATACATTTGAACTGTGGTTTATTAAATAAATCATAGTACTGTTACTTAATACCAACCTGTATGGTTATTCCTCGCTGTTTCAGATCCATGGAATCCATAGTGGCTCCTACATTGTCCTTACCTCGCACCTGGTTAGAAAATAAGGATGAATACCAAACAACCAAATCAAATCCATGGATATATCAACACATCTTTCTTGGGCAAAGAATTTGTTTCTCATCAATAAGGTATAAAAAACCCTGACATATATTGAATTAAACCTTTAACTCCCAAGATCTGATGGTTAATTCCCTCCTCTAGCTGCCACATATTTCCTTGTAACTTAGTTATGAGAATTTGGTGTTAGATCAAGACAACAACCTGTACCTGATAAGTTTGAGAATTCTCTTTTTCTCTTTGCTGAATGAGGTATGGATATTATAGAGAGAAGTTACATGTTAATCACTCCTGGGAGTTCAAAGGTCAATGTTTGTGAGCTACAATAAGATTATGTATCTTGTCTCTTCTCATTTGTTTGTCATAAGAAGTCTGATCATACTGGTGAGAGTGGTTCCCTGAAGGACTGTTGTTGGTAGAAGTGACTCAAGTTTTAACAATACCAGTGTGTTACAGTATAATCTAACAATCAGAAAGAATGCTATACTCCTTTAGACTTCACTACTTTATTAAACAACTTGTGATATTTTCAATGCCGAGCAAATCCTACAGGCAATACAGTAATTATCCTAATTAAACTTACTTAAGCCCATGACAATCTATATCTTTGCTCACCACTGACACAAACTCACAGTTTTCTCTAAAGTTCCCTGAATTAAACAATCTTCACAATAGCTCTCTCTCTCTCTGTCTCTCTGTCTCTCTCTCTCTGTATAGCTTTCCAAGCAGCCATTCACTTCTGACAACAACAACTTCTACTACAGGACTAAGTCCTCATAGACATTTAAAAAGTATTCTAGAACATTCCGGAAACTTACAACACAACTATTTCAGTGGACTGGTATTACATCATAACTGCATGACCTAATAAAATATTCTGTTATGTTCCATGGAATGCTTCTCAGCATGACAAAACATTCTTACCAGAAAATGTCGAGATACTTATTTCTACAGTCACTATCCAAAACAAGTGGAAGTCATAATCATTTGACACAGGTGGTGATGTCCACCAAGGTTGTCAAATCGTCAGTCACTACTGCCAACAACAATCCTTTCCAGGCCAACTCTAACCCAGACAATCAGACCATGTCGTCAAATATTATCACTGCAAGATGTCAAACTTGGCTACTTAGAAATAACTGATTGTAGAAGTTGTGGTTTAAACTGAAACTTAAAATCAATCTGATTTTAACAAAGTTCCTAAAATATTTCAGAGATTAAGAACTCTAATCAACCTACAGAAGTTTGATACCACTTAACTTTAAGTAAATTTTCATCCACAACACACATTGAGAAGGAAAACCTGCCTTAAAAACTTTAACAGGAAATCAAAGGCCAAAAATCATTATTTGTATAATCACTCAAAACCCATGGGAAATTGGCTTTGAATTGTTACAACATACATCAAAGTCCATTGGAAAAATAATTTTTTTGGTCGTGTCGCGAGCATGGGACTAAAAAACATTTATAGTCCTCATGAGGAACAGAACTTCAGACCTTCAGATTCCCACTTTGATGCTTTACTACTGAGTCACAGAGACTTTGCTGTGAGCTCAATTGTTACAAGGTCCACATGTGAGATGCATCCAGCAAAGTAGGATTGCTAGAGTTGAAAGCATTTCTAAAGGCAAATCAAAGTCCATTGTTCTCACCTCATGCATTTGACTGATTCTTCCAGTATAAAACAAAAGTCTCTCTGCGAGTGTGGTTTTTCCAGAGTCAATATGGGCAGAGATACCAATATTTCTGATTTTTGACACATCCTTCTGTCAAAAAAGGAGACACTGCTATGTGTATGCCCAATGTACACGGCCATGCCCAATTCACAAATTGAAAGTGGTTTAGCATGGTCTGTACTGTTATCGACAATGATATTCATTATCACAGAGGTCAAAATTTGCTGCAGACTCATGCGGCCCAGCCAGGTGAATCAGCAAAAACTTTTGAGCACTGTGATGACAAACATCATTGTCTAGAGACCACACTAAACCACTGTCAATTCTTTTTTACCACAACAGTGATGTCAAACAAAATGATCCTATCACTGATAAAGGCATTGCATGACAAGTTGATGCAAGCAGCCAAATTGGCCAATCAGATAGCAACATTACTGCTGATCATGGAAAAAAATGTTTGGAAAATACTCGTGGCATCCAGTAATTAAAAATTCCTTAATTTCAAGGGCCTGCATTTCTCAATGAAAACTGAGGAAAAAAATCTAAGTTTTCGCTAATTAATGTCAGTAGTAGCTGGAAATAGAGTGAGGTAACAAGAAAATACCATTCATTGGGAATAAAAGATAAGGCTGTGTTTAAATGTTAGCCAGTTGAGTATTTTCACATAATTTCTGCTGAAAGATTATTTTTTAGAGTATCAAATGTTAGTTTAGAAATATTACACATGACTCCAAAAATTATTTTGGCCTTTTTACTGTAGAGCACAAATTATCAGAGCTGATGCATAATATAAAATTGCTAGGTTTTCAACAACTCTGAAACATTTCTCACCTAGTGATTTCATGTATCTAAGTAAATACTTCAAAATTTGTCCACTAAAAATACACAATTTTTGGAGTTGCTTGGCATTTCTAAACAATTAATAGGTTTGCATGAGAAATTTTGTGAGAATTTGGTGAAAATTTCAGAGTGCAAGTCATTTTGAGCCTATGAAAAAAAAAACCTTTGAAGTTCACCAAAGAAATTTGGAATCTCCAATGCTTGACCTTCAAAGATATGATTGTTTATTCTCCCTTCTTGCTGTGTCACTTTTTCTGATAAATTAGTTGTAAGAACTTGGTATTTGATCAAGATACCAGATAAGTTTGAGTATTCTCATTAACTGTTTGCTGGAGAATGGATGGATATTATTGGGAGAAGTTTCATGTTAATCACATTGGGGAGTCAGAGGGTTAATGAACAGCCTGTGAAAGTTATCACTGACTGTTGAACTCAAAGGAACATTTTCACCGACAGTTTTGAAAGACTGTTCCTTGTAATAAAAATGATTTAAAAAATCTATTTCTTTAACATCGGTGAACATGAAGTCAAAAACTGTCTATCTCCATGAGAAAGTCGAGCACTCACTGCTACTCCAGAGGCAAAAAAACTAATCTTAACCTACAAGAAAAAACATTTGTTCATGAGATTCAGTATAAATTACTAACCAAAGAGAAGCACGACAAATACAAATCAGATACAACGGTACATATATGGGAAACTTTTACTCCCTAATATTGTAACGAACTCGATTTGGAGTCATTGTTTCCCATATTAATTAAAACACGAGAATAATCAGTTTAAAATCATATTACTGTTTTGTTTTTAATTCTCTCGTTGCATCGATCTTCAGACACATCAATAAATTTCTGATTTTAACAAATCACAACGATACGATGGTCTTAACTGTTTGAGGAAGATGTACGATTATGTAAGCTTTTCACTTCTTCGTGAGTCAGGATTCTCGTTTCGTAGGAATTAGCAAAAACTTAAATTACGGTCTAAATATCAAGATTGGAAATCTTACATTACGAGCAAGAAGGCGAAGTCCAGATCGTTGGATTAACAGTGTCGCTAAACCCATTTTTCGAGATAAAACATCACAGTCCGCATGCTTCAGGAAATCGTTCGAAGTAATTTCTACCAGGCGCACGTTAAAGGGGTTTGCGCATGACCAGATAATGACTACTGCAGTCGACCAGTTTCGTGGAAAAAGGAGGAAGCCGGCGTAAACACATGCCACATGCGACATGCCATATCAAAATGTGCATTTTAAAATTTACTGGAAACTTCGATCTTATATCCTCCAGCGTTCCCTAGAGTAACTCTACCGTTCGTTGGCGAACGCTTGCGTTCACCGTTTTAAGATACAACTTTTATGATGCCACTTATTCTTGAATCAAGAATAGTTTTACTTGTGACTCCTACGTGTACATGCAGATCACCAAAAAATAGATCAAAGCACACTTTGATGAACTCGTGGATATACTGAGCAGAATATGGTAAGAATATGGACTGGTGCCGGATGTAACTAAAAGCCAATCATCCTGTAATTTCAAGAAATAGAATTGAGCCGTTATTACCACAAGAATCCTTACAAATTCATCAGCCACATTCGATTTAACAAATCAACACTGGTGTGCACTCTTATGTACAACGATATTTCGTCATCACAATGGTCAAAATGTTGTAGACTCACCGTGCTGCGCCTCGTGAGTTCGCAAAATAGTTTGAGCAAAGTGATAATAAGATCTAACAAATATCGTTGTCGATTAGAGTACACTCCAAACCACTGTCGATTTATTTGTTACCATAATACTGACGTTGAATAAAACGATTCTTTCAGTGCGTGACCAGAGTTCGTGACAGTGCTGTTATCGACAAGTTGTGGTAAAATTTATCATATGACCTGTCCGGCTCCGCGCGCGCAATCCCATAGAAAACTATGGTAAAAGCTGACATCAAAAAGCCATCCGGGCTTTGTGCACTTGTGCGACTTTATTGCGGAAAAAAAGGACGAAACATTGTTGGCTGTTGTTGCAAAATATGAGCCGGACAACAGTGAACAAAAATGAGTGATAAGGCATGTCTTCCGATAAATTGTGAGTTTTCTTGCTCAACCTGTGTTAAACGCTTACTGATTCCTCAAGAGTGACCACTTAATATTGGTTTGACTGTAGGTCCGTTTTATTCAAACTGTTCCCCATAACTATCTTGCGTCTTAGTCGAGCTGCATGAACAGAGCTGAACCAAGGTATTAAGTGCAACCAAGGGGTAAGCGCCGGGTATTTAAACAAAGTTTAGCCGTTGTTTAACAAAATCGCGTTCTAAACCATCTTTCACTTGGCTGAACCCTTACTTGAACATGTATTTTGTGAACAGTGTCAAGGAGGCCGAAAGCTAACATTGGAAGGACATTCATCTAATAGAATCAATCATTGTATAGAAAATCCCTGAAGCCCACTACTTGAGTAAAACCGCAACCGGTTTGGGTTAGACCGCGTTTAAATAACCGGCCCTAGATGTCCAATCTTGGAACCAGTCTAATTTCGTATACAGCACGGCAACTTACTCCTAAAAGGTTAAAACCGGCGGTGCATACTGCATCAGCTGGATTTTCAAATGGGAAATTTGTCTGTCTCTCGATCCGGCTCTCTACATGTAATTCGTCTGAAACTTAACCTAACAAAGGTGGACAGCTGAAACGAGGATGACTCATTTTGCAATGATTGATACAATGTAATGGCGGACAGTTAAAACGAGAAATTTTTGCTTCATGAAAATAAAAGAAGGAAACTGTCTTATTTTTGCAGTTCTCAGAGGGGTTTAATTTCATAAAAAATTAAATCAGAATCGGGTGAACAGGAAGACATTTCCCCCTTTTTTCTTACGGTGAGAAACTTTAACTAAACGTTCCTGTCCTAAAGGTTCTGTAGACGCACGGTAGTCTCGCGGAAGATTACCCTCCCCCCCCTCCCCTCCCCTTCCTCCACTCAAGTCTTACTTGTCACAACTCTTGAGTGATCTACACCCACAAACAAAGAACAGTAAACAATGTAGCCAGCGAAACACCACCAAATTATAAAATCGGTTGTATTTACATTACGTAGTTTTTCACTCCGGTGATTAGAAATACTTCGTTTACCTGGTAAGTCTCTCTGATTTGCCACTATTTATTTCGTTTCAATACAAAATTCTACTTACATTAATGAAACCCTTAAGGTTTAAAAAATTCCACAAAAGACAGTTTTAAAGCTGGTTGGTGTCTCTGAGTTATAACTTCAAGACTTGCGCGACATTCATATTCAAACATCACAGGAAGTATTAGTGTAGTTAGCTTACAACTTGGATGCTGTAAAGCTTCACATAGAATGGAAACAGTGGTATCAGTTATCGATTTAAACCCCAGATATAGTGTGGTTAGCTTACAGCTTGGATGCTGTAAGGCTTCACAAAGACTGGAAACAATGGTATCAGTTGCGGAACTACGTAAACACTCCAGATATAGTGTAGTTAGCTTAGAGCTTGGATGGTGCAAAGCTTCACATAGACTGGCAACATTGTTATCAATTTCCAATAAATGCTTCAGATATAGTGTGGTTAGCTTACAACTTGGATGTTGTAAAGCCTCACATAGACTGGCAAAAGCGTTATCAGTGGTCATAGAATTGTCCAGATTTAGACTGGTTAGCTTACAGCTTGGATGCTGTAAAGCTTTACATAGACTGGCAGCACTAATATCCGTTAATGAATTGTGCCCCAGATATAGCGTGGTTAGCTTACAGCTTGGATGCTGTAAAGCTTTACATAGACTGGCAACAGTGGTATCAGTTATCGAAATGTACCTTAGATATAGTGTGGTTAGCTTACAGCTTGGATGCTGTAAAGCCTCACCTAGACTAGCAAAACCGTTCTTAGTGATCTTCATTTCGTCCAGTTCTAGTCTGGTTAGCCTACAGCTTGGATGCTGTAAAGCTTCACATAAACTTGCGACACCGCTATCAGTGATCCTATTACTCTCCAGATACAGTGTGGTTAACTTCCTTACTAATCTATTTAAAACGCTAACATATTCACTCAAGTTAATCTCGCATAACACCAGTTCAGACACAAGACAGTGTTCATTATTCAGTGAATTACAGAATCGTTGTATTCCAGAGAGAGTTAGAAGTGACCTCCTGATTTCTAACTTCTTAACTGTGACGAACTTATCAGAACATTTGTGTTGTGCCTCTCCAGCTTCCTCTTTATTTAGTTCACTGATAATGTCCAACACAAATGATACTTCAATGCATTTCTCATCTGATAAATCGTGAAGAAACATGAAGCCGAGCGAATTACTAAACATCAGGGGATTATTCTTAATGAACTTTTTAGCGAATTCTTTGTTTTGATATTCAATCAGACACTTCATTTTAAGACTGGAATTCATGTGGCGTGAATCTAATAGTTTATCCATCAGTTCATCGTTTCCCTCACTCGATAAAACGCCGGCCATGAATTGGTAAAACATTTTAGAACATTTCTCGTCTGGAACACAATTTTCCTTTACAAACCAACGAGCGGCCAAGAATTCTTGAACGGTCAGATGTGTGAAGCTAAAGTGTTTTGTGGTTGTAATCGATGCAGTTCTGAAAGGCTGACCACAGTAAAGAAGACCGCTACCTTTCAGTTTGTTGACTTCTTCCGCTTCAAAATTGCCTTCCATCTCGCTTTCATCAAAAGTTGGCTTTCTTTCAAGCAGTAGTTTAGCCGCTAGTTTTGATAATTTCTCTAATGTGTTCTTGATGACAGAAGGGGGCTCGAATTGCTCAGGAATTTCTTTCTGTCTGTATTCTGACTCAGCGCAATGCTTAAGTTCGAAAATATCAACAAGTTTGGTGTAAATGTCGGTTGTTGAAACAGGAAGGTCATCGGGATTTCCTGATTCGGTTAGGGTATACTCCATCTCGAAGCACAACAGATAACAGAGCATAGGAATATGAGCAAAACTGACAAGGTCACTATTGTTCATGACATGTTTAAGTACAGCGTTCTTCATATTTTCGTTGTCTTTGAAGTACTTTTCAATATACTCTTTGACTTGTCCCGACGAAAATCCCACAATTTCCACGTACCGTTTAAAAAGCATTCCTCCCATCTTGTCCGATTCATCAGGTCGCGAGGTAATCATGACGATAGCCCCTCTCAAGATTTTTCCTTTGATGAGTTTTGAACATAATGCAGCCACCGGCATTTTACCTTTAGCGTCATTGGGATACGCCTCTAAGTTTTCAATGATGTAGTTTTGCTGTGAATACTCATCAAAGCCATCAAGGATGATCATAACTTGCTTGGGATGCTTTACAATGTACTCAAATGTAGAGTCATCAATGTTACATTTGTCATCCAGTACCGAAGACCAATTTAAGATTTCTCTTAAAGTCACACAGTTATTTTCAAGCAAATTCAATTGACGGAAAGATAGCAAATACACAAATTTTAAATTGGGGATTTCAGTGTTTTCTCGTGCTTGAAATAATTCGTTGTTGGCCCAATCGCGAATCACCTTTTGGCAAAACAGGGATTTCCCGATCCCTGCTTTTCCAACGACAAGAATAGAACTAGCACTTTCCTGATCATCAATCACGCCAAGAAATATTTCACTAGAGTACTTGACTGGGGTACCGCTGACTTTTCCGTAGTACTTAAGCTCTTCACTTCTTGAATAATATGTCTCGTCTTTCCTGGTTAGGGCTTTTCTTCCATGTTGTATGAGAAGATTAGTGAATATTTCGTCTGTTTTCGCGTTGGAAATCGTGCGAGAGGCAAGCAGTTTGGGTTGGAACTCTGTTTGGCTTAAAACAGACGCTTGTAAATATTTTGTGTAACGACTTATGGCTATGGAAAAAGAAAAGGAAAATATCTTATTAATAATCCGAACACAAGGAAATGCAGTTTAAATACTTTCTATCGGTTTCAGTATAGGAAGATTAACTACCACAGAGCTGAGTGCTTGCAAAGTGTGAAACGTGTTTAAGAACAAGTCTCTGTAAGAATCAAACATCTTGGGAAATGAAATTTTCAACCTTCAAATTTTGCATGCAGTTAGGCACTCAGGGGGGATGCACAAAAATGCCCTTTTAGAAGGTCACAGCACGCTTGTTGCCATGGTAACAACGGCTGCTTGTTCGAGGCCTGGGGCTTCATTTTCATACAAAAACGTCGCAAAAAAAGTAAAATATTTATTTCTCTATCTCAAGCTAAATACAAACCCTATTCAATGTTATTAAAAGTAAAATAATTCATAACATATTAAGGGCAGTGTCTTTTGAAACTAGATTTAAAGTGTGTTCATCACGTTTGCACACTTATATTGGCCGCTTAAGCGTGTTCATAGAAGTGTTGTTCCTAACTAAAAAATTAAGAATAAATGTTTAGTAAATGAACCCTCTCGGGCAGCTATCATTAGCAACACCAGGAAGTTCGATAACGTGACCCCAATCTTAGAAGATTTAAGCTGGCTTCCAGACAAATCGCAGCTATACCATCGCAATGCCGTACTTGCATTCAAATGTATGTCTGGTCTAACGCCCCCTTCTCTTGCCTCGCTTTACTTAAAGCGAGGAGAGGTAAGTGGTCGCGTCACTCGAAATTCCCACCTTCTTAACATTCCTTGTTTCAAGAGTGCTACAGAACAAAGGACCTTTCATATCGGACAGTTTCGTCGTGGAATGATTTAGACAACACTTTTATGTGAATGTGTTTTTATTTTTAAAAGAAAATTAAATTAAGAAATAAAATCATACGTGAATTTTTGACTTCTTAACATATTGTAATTTTTATCGTATTTTATTGTAACTTTATTGCGACTGTATCGTGATTTTATCTTAAATATTTTAGTTTTAGATGGTTAACACTGAAAAGGCCCCAGTGTTAATAAAGTTTGTCTTGTAAATGTAAAATTCTGACGGCAATATCTCAGCCTAGAACATTATCAGCCGACAAACCAGCAAGCCAGAAAAGGGTTGATTTATTCACAACCCTTCCGTTTATTTTTAGATGGCAAGAAAACTGCTCGCAAAAAAAGACAGCGTTGATCTGCGACCAGCTTTTTAATATCACTGGAGTCTACGAAACGAGTTTGTTTTCCGTCATTGCCAAAAAATAGAGATGAAACGATGAAACTTTTGAGCGGGGTCTTTTCTGCTGGCTTTGTTTCCTTTCGACGGATATATTCGGAGGACAAATATCAACGTAAATGTAAGTTACTGTGTGATAACTGTGCGGTGATTTTCAGCTACGCGACGTACCCGATAAATACCCGATAGAATTGCATGAATATTTATGGCTAGGTTTATAATTCGTCATAATCGTTTACAATCTCTCTCTACCTCTTCCCCTTGTCAATGTTGATAACAACAACTCTGGATCACATGAAAAATTATCTTTGAGAAGGGAGTGAAGTGCTATCAGAATAGCTTGACAAGGGTTGCGCGACGTGTCATTGAGAACGCTTGACCGATAAGTCACCAATCCAATACTCCAACGTTTATATTGAAAACCTCCTGTGACTAATTACAAAATAGAAATTTCCGTATGCTTCCTAAAACAAATTATCATAACTTGGATTTTTTCTCAAATTCAAGCAATAATGATAAAACTATGTGAGGGGGGAAGGACTCCACTATGTAAGATCGCCTTGGTTTAAAAATAGGTCAATTAATTTTTCTCCACCGAGCAGACGAGGTGCCCTCAAAAGCAATAGATCCAGGGCTAGGTTTACACTAAACAAGATTCTTTACGCATTCGTGACCAGTCGGGGACGTTTTGGTCTATATGCTTTTTATCTTAAAACACAAATCTGGAACTAAAACGGCGTTCCGGTTTGGTTGCGACATCGAAGATATGGAATGCGGAGTTTAAAGTAAGATCTCTGCATCTGAATACCTTAAAATCCGTGAAGTTCTGGTTTGTAAACCGTTTTTCTTTTGCTCAAAGTCTAAGTTTACTTAACTTCTCGGGGTAATCCACATGTAGCAAAAGATACGAGCAAACAAAACCTTTCTTATCCTTACGATGTCATTTCAGTTCCTTTTTGTCGGAATAAGAACAGTTCAAGGCTCTTAAAGAAAGATTTACCGTATCATATGTCGAAACACGACGATTGTTGTGACAATCGTTTCCACACTTATAAAGTTTGGGGCGAAAGTCGAGCTAAAAAAGCAGTTGCGCATCCCGGCGAAAACCCCAGGTAAGCTGGATGGCAAGGAGGGCACGAGAGAGGGTAGATTGAGAACTAATTTTTGACACACCCCTTCCTATGTCAATAATTCCTAAATCCCCTTCCTACACTTGCTTAAAGAGCGCCTGCAACAGCAAAGTCATCCAAAAGGTATATGGTTAATTGCAGACCTAAAGTCGCAGATGAAGAATGGCACTTAGTAGCAACGAATACAAACACGTCAGGAAGAAGAATGTTTCTTGATATCCAAGTTATCAACAAACCTCTATGTGATAAAATCAATTTTTCAGGGAAGGAACTTCAGCATCAACAACAGCAGTATTTGCAACAGTATTTAGGACCCAACAGTACTTATTTTATTTCATTTCAAACAATTTCACCAAAAGTAAAGAGAGAAGTCTTAAATAAAATACATACCACTCTTTGTCTTAAATGTTCTGACATCTGGCTCACTGTCTCCTTGTTCGTTGACAGCGAACAGTTTCACTTCATACTCTGTGTCATACTCAAGACCAGTGATCTTGAGGTGAGTTTCCACAATATTTTCCCGTTGAACCATTTCTGTGGATCCTGTCATGGGTTGTTTCCTCCATTCCAGACGGTATTTAACGCTGCTATTACTTCTGTTGGCCTCAGCTTCTGACCAGGTAATGATGAAGTCCTCGTCAACTTCTGTTTTTGTATTTGTGATGATTGGTTTCTCAGGTAAACCTGTTCAAAATGATGCTTCTTTTAAACTTTTTCTCTGATAAATGTGAAATATCTATTGTAACTAAAGCACGAATGCATGTCAATTTAATCATTTCAGCAAATAATATGAATGCAACGGGTCTTAACATGTCAGATCAAAAACATGATAACCTCGAAATGTACGTTTTCAATAATTTTGGTCTCATATAAGCATACATAGAGGATCTTCAAGACTGTTCTCTAGGTTGCCATTTTCGTGTACGTTTCGCACCCAGTTGATTTATACCCAGTTGGAGTCGTTCGTATCCGATCTAGTGGTTGATTCGTATCCGTCCCAAAATTAAGTGACCACCAAAACCCAGGAGATCTCAAAAAGAAAACATATCATCCACGAATGAGCAACCTAGAGAGTCATACGAGTATTACAGATACAAGTTAACTTCTGTGGTGAATACGTGTGATCCTCTTAACAATACAAAGATCACACCCCGCATTTCTGATTCTAGGCCTTAGATTTGGTGGTCGTACCCAGCAGGATGCAGAGTCGGGTAGTTAACTCTGCAGGGTAAAAGTCAAATGGCGGCACTGCAGTAGTAAAAGTTTAAAGCCTCGCTTCATTTCCACGAGTGAACACAACTGCGTCGAAATCTCCTCCCATCTTCTGGAACCACCTCATTGCTCCAAATTCCAACATCTGTCCTTAATTGATTCTTCAGTAATTATTATTGTTGGATGCAGCCTGGCAATAGGTTAATACCCGTGGAAGTTTCGCACTCAGTCGATTTATATCCAGTCGGAGTCGTTCGTATCCGTCCCAAAATTAAGTGACCACCAAAACCCAGGAGATCTTTCAAAATATGTTACCCACGAGTGAATAAACAGATGTCAATGGTTGCGTACGGAAAGTTAGTAAAAAGTCAAACGAGTATTACAGATACAAGTAAAGTTCTGTGGTGTATACTTGTGACCCCCTTCACAATAAAAAGATCAGACCTCCCATTTCTGATTCCAGGCCTTAGATTTGGTGTTCGCACCCAGTTGTTAATTCGTTGTTAACGCGGCGGGGTAAAGGTGACTTGGCGGCAATGCAGTTGTTAAGCGAGCACTTAGAGCTTCACTTTATTTCCATGAGTGAAAGCCGACTGCGTCGAAACTTCTTCCCGTATTATGAATTTGACCATGTGAACCAAACAGTACCAGTAGGACTCTCTCCCAAATAGGTTGTTTAGAATTATGAAGTGTAAAATAATAACAAATGCCACCCCTTCCCCCTCCCCCCCCCCCCATAAACTGGCTATAGTAATTTGCAAGCAGTTAAACTATAAAATATTTACTTACTTTGCGGTAACTCAATGTCTTCAGGGTCTCCAACCAACTTTTCCAGATAGTTTTTCCTGTTACGGCACAAGTGTAGGACTTCCCATACACTAAACACCATGAAAAAGGCACCAACAGAGATAAAAACTATATTTAGGTTCGATTTCTCCTTGTGATGAAGATCATTACATTGCAATGTTAGTTTTGTCTGGTTGAGTGGACTTGGCGTGGTTTGACTGTTGGTCTGCAAGATCTGATTAACATCACACTCAAAAACGGAAGGTAAAGAAATTGTCTGGTAACTGCAGACCAGCCCTACCATAACACCCAGGAACAATATTCGAAAGAATACATGGATGAGGTAGGTGCAAAGAAATTTCTTTGTGTCTTTTCTGTCTCCTGGTCTTTTTCGAAGGGTCACAGCACCATAAATTGCAAAGCTGATCCAGCATGCACACAAAACACCGAGTGTTATGGCAACAACATTCCGAGGTATTAATCCATGAGGCTTGGTAACTGTGGAAATGTAGCTATTATAGCAACGTTGTCTGATAAAAGCACTGGGTTTGGGATGGCAGTTGAAGTTAAGTCTATCACTATCATGATACTTTTGTAGAGTGCCAAGAATGGAACCCAGCGATGCAGCGAACAAAATACACTGAACTCCTCCAAGAGCAGTTTGGAACTTGATAACCGGTTTACACGTATCAAACATCATTCCATGAAGTATCAGTACCTGAGAAGGGAAATGAGAGAATTCTAATGTACCAAATGATTTGATGACTTGCAGAGGGTAAACCTGACTTAGGAAGAGACATTAAAAACTTGTCTGAAATTTGTCTGTGTATGCCTTATGTATTTAGAGAGAATTGTCATTCAAAAAAATTGTGCCACCTACATAACTTCTGCACCAAACCTTAGGAGCCATTTTTTAATTTTATTACATTTCATTTTACCTTTTTTTATTTTGCTTTTCTCTTCTTCTTTTTTTTCTTTCCTTTCTTTTGTTTGGGGGGGGGGGTAGTTATGCAGCAGCCTACCTCGCTACTCTGCCAACTATTGTTCATCATCATGTACCAAATATATTTGTTCACACTTGATTGAACTCAAATCATCATGAGATTAAATATGTTCAGTTAAAAACCAGAGGAAAACAGAAACAAACGCTTCTATTTGGCATGAAGATATGCACAGCTATTCTTCCGCGAACATTATTTGTTCTGAAATGAAAACGGGTTTCCGAGAGGAAAGCTTGAGCGAAACTGTTAGCTTTGAGGAACTGATAATGCCCAAGGACAAATATACGAGCATATTTTCGCGACGAATGAAGGCTATTGTGTTTATTATCCTTGAAATATATTTAAGAGGGAAAAATTATAACGAATGATTAAGTATTTTCTGCCTAGGGGATGTTTACTTTTCAATGTTGTCTGGTACGACTTCATGAGCAAAAACACATTTCCCTTTCTCTTAACAATAGCTAATCACTCCCTCACCTGGAATTAAATTTTAAACGAACACATTTCTCATAGTATGCGTAAGGTTCGAAAAGTGGGGAATATCAGCTGGGGTATCCTGGGATATGCCCCAGCTTTAGCCCAGGCATGTGCGATCAAGTGATGCTTTTAAACCAGTCGCACACCAGAAAAATTATGCGATGGATTATACGCGGCAGTATATTCCCCAAGCGATATTTCCTAATTTTAAACACATGCATCCAAGTTGATCAAAGTCTTTATTTTAAATTTCAATTCACAATGAAAGAATGCTAGCTTTTAGCTGTAATAACCGAAGAAGGGCCATAATATCTGTTTGTTCATAAAGTCATAGAAGGTAAAAGTGAATATCGATCCTACAGACGCAGTTAACAGTAAACTGTCTAAAAACATTTTGTTCTCTGTGCCCCAAGTAAAAACAGGAGGCTAAATCCCATCAGTCCCAAGTGGGATCCACCAATCCAATCTGGGATCCTGAACGGGATTTTGGAACTTCCCACATGGTAATCCACTCAAATGTTCTGGTGGGATCCTGTAAATCCCACCTAAAGTTCTGGGTGGGATTATGCCTTAATTTTTAGGTGGGATGCCGTCAGTGCCAGCTACAACTCCAGGCATCCCGCCTCACCCCATAAAATCCTGGGTTGGATCCGACCTCACCCAAAAAGAAATCCAAAGCGATATCCTAACTCAGCCCCTATAAAATCTCAGGTGTTGTTTTCTTTCTGAGAAGGCACGGTGACGTATCTTGCAATCTGATTGGTTCTTAGCGCGGTCCGTATTTCTCTATCTCCGCCCACGGGTACGGTAACGCTTTCGTGAGTCACCGAGAACATCTCTACCTTCGTTGCCATTCTTCAGAAATAAATTTTGCTTTTCCGGCTGGGCAATATTTTCAAACAAAGTATTTTTAGCGAATCAAATCGATTAATAACTTATTAATCGTCTCTTTTCTTACACTCAAATTACATTGGTTGCCAGCAGAAAATTGTTTTCGAAATGAATTTGCGGTAGCAAATGTGTAATTACATGAGTTGACTCGAGGCCTGAAATCAGTTTTCAAAGAACTCTAATCCTTCACAAAAAGTAACTCAGAAAGTTAAAACTGTGAGATAATTATTTACAATTGAATTAATCGATGGACTATCATTCATTTAATTTCTGAATTCTCTTAAACATTTTTTCTCGTTGTAGCAAAGATTTAAGTCCTACTTCAAATACACTTTCGGTAAGTCTTTTCAAGTCGACCTCTTCAATTTGGCCATTTGCACCATATATTACACCGAAAAACCAAATAAATTCAATGAGAAAAAGCCGCATTAACTTCCCCTTGGGCTAGTTAAAGTGTCTCATTTGACTTTAGTTATTTGGTGGAAAAAGATCAGATTTACACGCGCCATTGCAGCAAACAAACGAAGAAACTCCCACAACTTCCAAACATACGTTTGAATTTACTTACAATTACTTTCCTTGTAATTCACAAAGGTATTCTTCGAACACTAATCATCGATGGAAGTGAATAATACTTTCCGTAAGATCATTAAATGGTTTTGAAGAAAAAGTCGTTGTGTCAGTCTTTGAATTTTGTTTGCCAAACCCGTGCCCTAGTTTTTTCTTTCAAAAGTGTATATGCGCTTATTTTTCTTACGCGCTCCTTAATTGACAGGTGTCAGATTGTGAGAGATATTTGTAAAAATTATTTTTTAAAGTTTGTTTGAAAGCCTTTTAAATCACTTTTATCACTACGCAAATAAAAATGTTTCGGTGAGATCTCTCTGTAATTTGCATTATCTCTGTTTTAGCTACCATTTACTTGCTCAGAAATTGTTCACTTTAAGAAGGATGTTGCCGTAATTACGGTCCTAAATCATTCGGGGTATTTTGGCAGGAATACAGCATACTTAGCATAGAATTCGCTTATAACACAAGCGAGCTTCTACTCCTGTATAGCCTATAAGTCACTTAGAAAATTTCGAAATGAATGGTGACTTTTGAAACTATCGTGAAACATGCATTGGAGAACAGTTCAAATTTGGTGCATTTGTTGGCTAAGATGTACTTTTGGCTCATATGATCGCACTTGGACTTGTGGTCTAAATATTCCAATTTCCTTTTAGCCCCTTAATTCCCAGAAGTGACCAACACGTAACTTCTCCTTGCAATATCTATACATTGTCCAGCAAACGGGTTATTGAATAATAGGTTAATCCTCGTAGGCTATTGAGGTAAATGTTGAGTTTAATATGATGAATAGCTTAATGTACAAATACATGCACCTGCAGCAACCAATTATGCTGTAGGTAAATTATACTGCTCTCAAATGTATTTCTTTCTTTAGATTAGTTTGAATGCCGTAAAGCTGGACAAATATTATATGCAACAACTGCAGCTTGCTCGAGGACTAAGCTGTAAAACGGACTTTCTCGGCCCTCCTCCCACACCCCCACCCCCTCAGAAAAAATTCTTAGTTCAGACTCCACATTCCTTACATATCCAATTTAAAATGCGACTGATCGAAAGCTGGAATATCATGATACTTATTGCATCTTTAAATCATGCAAGAAAATCACGTTCACCATTAACAATGCAGCAAAGAAGACAGATTGGTTCCGAAAATAACTCAGCTTGAGGAATATGTCCCACGTCTTTCCGTTTCAGACCATTTCAATTTCGAACTCCGCTTTCATCAGTTTTCCAAAATAAATTTGACTCTAGCATGTTTGCGTTATACGTCAGACGAAGAAAACAACTACTTTCAAAATTTAGATTATATCCACAGTAACATTTACCTTACAGATACCAATAAGCTAGCTCAGTTTAAAGAACTGAGAAGCTGTCACGAGGATTATTGACGGTGTGCGTTTCCTTATGTGCGATTCGTAAATGTCCTCACATAATTATTTTACGATGGTTTGTCAAAAGGATTTTTCTTACCTTTAGCTTTGAGCATCTCTCCTGATATAAACACAATGTTTCACTCAACGCTTGACATCGATACGACCAGCATCTGTTGAAAAAACTGATATAAGTTCAATTCAATCAAATAAAACCACTCGGTTTCGATTCTCCATCAAATACCTCAAGTTGAAGGTTGTTCTTCAAATTGTCTGTCTCGCATGCGTGCTTCTGGCTCCAAAACTCGTTTTCTACATGTCAATAAGTGAATTACTCTTTACGAATTTTAAGGACGCTGCATTTAGTTCGTGTCCGTCGATCCAGTGTTGCTTTGCAATGATACGATACTTCGAGAATTAGGGAGTCGTCTGTCAGATCACGAAATCACAGACAATCATACGTCAATCACGTTATACCAAACAATCAAAAGCATTCATCCGATTGGCTGAGTCCAGCAGAAAAATGAAAAGTCTGTTGTAAAATGCAACTGTTACGACAAAGCTCCAAAATAATGCAATCCCTCGATCTTTTACCGCTAAGATCTCATTCGTAATATTCCTTAATGTCTGTTTTGAGCGATAAATGTGAGTTAATGTACAGTACGTGTGGGTCTTTCGATTCTCAGAAAGAGCCTGGCGTGCATTGGTCAGCCTCAAAACAGGAAGATAGGACGGAAGAATCAAAAGTAATCAATTCAATCCTTGTCGAGTGACTTAGTTTCTCCTTTTATGTGATATACTAATTTTATGTGATCAACTGCGTGTGGGCGTCAATGTTCCCTTTATTTATAGACTCAGGGGGTTATAAGCTTAACTTCACAATGACCTTCGTTACTCAGTGTTTACTGTTGTATCTTCGAAGAAGGAATGGATTGCTTGATAAAAAAAAAAAAACAAGTTGACATGTACAGAGAGCCTCATGATCAAATGATCAAACTGCCAACCGCCTGTGACTCAATTTGTTCTTTTATGTAATATACCAATTTTACGTGATCAACTACATGTATGCGCGAATGTTCCCTTATATATAAACCCGGTGGATTAAACTTACCTTCGCAATGACCTCATCTTCGTTACACAATGTTTACTGTTTTATCTTCGAGGAGGGAATGGATTTCTAAATTTAAAAAAAGTGACAAGTTAACATGTACAGAGAGCCTCATGATCAAACTGTCAACTGCCATCTTGTTGTTAGTTGAGGTTGAACCGTCAGTCTGATCAGTATTCCTCGTTCTATTTGTTCCATATTTTGATCTATACTTGAGTGTAATGCTTGAATTCTGTAGATACGTGCGCGTTTGAAGATCAAAAAGGAACAAAAAGACATGTTTCAAGACCCTTGACAAAGGACGCCAATGGAAACATTTCATTTCAAGAGTGCAAGGTCTACCACTCGCAAGTGATAGTGTTCATGATAAACACGATGCCTAATTCGTGTCATATTTTACTTACATTTTAAGCCGAAGCGTCATTAAGCTACTCTTCGCTTGCAATGGTTTCAGTGCAAGGCCTTAAGAGCCGAAATTGCTCTGTAAAATTATGCAGCAAACATCGAATTAACTGAGAACTGATATCGACTTCATTTTGAGATTAAGGTAGCTGCCAGGTAGACTGTTTACAGACACACTGAATGTAGTAAGCGACTCTGGATACTACCCTGAGGAACGCTGTATTCAAGTGGCAATAGATCCGAAACAACACGGTGAATTCTTAAACTTGATATCTGTTTGTTGCATTCGACGAAGGCGAACGCAGTTCATAATCTTGGGTGTCCTGCGTTTTCGAAGGTGACGTTTTATGAAATTTTTCGACGACCGTTTTCATTTTCTGCGCCAGTTTGAATGACGCCATCTGTCATACTTCATATGCGCAAAGATTATCGCGCACCTCATGCTTTTCGTAGTTGTCTGAGCAAGTCTGAGCATAGTAAAGCGGATATCTCAAAACTATCTTGTGGTTCTCATAATAGTCTGAGGATCGTAGTCTGTAAAGCGGATATCTTCGTAGTAATTGGAGCAAGTCTGATTATCGTAAAGCGGGTTACTAAAGTGTAGATCAGCAAACTGTGGAACTTCCAGAACAAGTGGAATCTGTGGAACCTGCGGAACCATTACGTTTTTATAAAAAAGGAAATAAATCAAAAGCTAAAAATACCCTAACACTGTTCGAGATTGCGTTTTTTGGTGTAGAGGAGATAACGTTAAATGAGAAATGGATTTTATTAAAATCTACATTGACGTCCAACCACAGGAAACCCAAGCTTACGCAGTAAGCCTCTGTGAATATGCAAATACGTTGACGTTGCGCAATATGTGAAATACGAAGATTTATATGAAAATGAACATTCGCGGTCTCAACCTTCTAAAGATGTTGAATAGTTTTGAAAAAGGATAAATTTAACCCACTCAAGTAGGTGTTCTTTTGCATTCTGTTGGTTTTCCCGAGCTGATTTGGGGAAATTTAGCTCGGTTTCAGTTCATCTCCCTAGCTCTCTAAATAATCCTTTACAAGATATGTTTGTAAGAAACACCGACCAAACAAATGTACTGAAAGCAAAACGCTGTGAATCCGCGAGTCCGGACCCCCCGATCTCCCCGAAATTTTACAGGCATGTCACCAAAGTCACGGGTAATTGTGTTCATCATTTATTTTAAGAGATCCAAACGACTACGGTACTAAACATGAGTAGGAAAATACATTGTAGACAACGAGAACTTACAAATAAATTCATAAAAAAGAAAATATTTACCTTAGCGGTGCATAGCTTTACAGGCAAAAAAACGACGACGCAGCTTCTTAAAAAGTGATTGTATCTACAGGACTAAATTTGTACCTTGACACCTGAAAAATTACTCGACATAATTACGTAATATCATGCTACGGTACAAGACCAACCACAAGTACACCATACAACAAATTAAACGTAAAAACGCTCGCATGTAATAAACACGTAAACAAAAGACACACAGCAAACAATATGACGATAAGTTTCACGATAACAATGCATCACAAGCGATGATGTTACTTTACGTTCGTGTTCCTTGTTCCAGCGTCAATTGCAGCCAACGATTTGCTGAGAGCCTTCGGCGTTGCTGGATGTCGCGATACCCAAACCGTTAGAGCCTTCAAATTATAGTTCAGTTATTAGCACTCGGGGTAGTTGACTGCTGATTGCTCCTTAAGACGTTATATACCCTTGTACAGTGAATGTCCCTACAGTTAAAGTTGATCGCCAAGGACAATTAAAACGTATTTTTCTTTTAAGTAATCTTCTTTATAGCCTAAAACGAACTTTCAAACTGTGTTAAGGTCTTTTTAGTTTTATATTTTATTTCGCCGCTATTCTTTTATTAAAAATATAGGGTTCCACAGGTTCCGCAGCCTCCACAAGTTCCACAGGTTCCACAGATTCGTGGTCTGCTGATTTACAATTTGGTAACATCCCTCGTACGTGGTCGGCTGATTTACAGTTTAGTAACATCCCTCGTACGTGGTCGGCTGATTTACAGTTTAGTAACATCCCTCGTGCGTGGTTTCATAATAGTGCTGGTGTCGGTAGTCTGTAAAGCGGATATCCAAAGACTTCCTCGTGGTTTTCATGATAGTTTGAAGATCCTATTTTTAACATGACGCCACGCAATTTTCTGACCGTGAAGTCAAGTAAACAACGATCTAAGCATGGGTGGTTCTACAGCGTGGGTTTCGTACTCGTAAGAAATGCGTACGTTTTTCGCTTCTAATTAATAAATAGAGAAGCCTTGTCTGTGCTCTGTTCTGTTGTAAAGTACGCATGAAGCGGCTAGAGCATGAAAGAGGTGAAGGGAGAAACACGAGACATAATCGAGTGTTTCTCCCCACTTCTTAAGTGCTCTAACCGCTTTCTGAGTGCTTTACAACAGAACAGAGCTCAGTCAAGGCTGCTCTATTTGTTTTACGATAAAGAATTCGTTAAATTCCCCACGCACTACTTTCAATTTTCAAAACAAACTTCATTTCCAAAGCGAACAACAGTGTCGAAAAGCATGCTCTATTATTACATAACCATTATTAGGGACAATGTCTAAAGCAAAAAATTTGGAAATTTCCCAGTTTTTTCAGGGTTAGTGGTTGTTGCTATGGTTATCGTGATCAATTCTGTGATTGGTGGATGTAGCTGAGTGAACTTAGTATGAATCGCCGCTTCGACTGTCCGATTACAGGTGTCCGATTACAGCCAACTGTCCGATTACAACTGTACAGAGTGATTAGTGAAATATAAAGAAGCTGATGCACCAATCACATCTGAGGAAATTGTAATGACTATGATTAGTAGTGTAATCAGGTTAGTTTACCCTTTCCTCAGGGTACTGTGCTACTGCATTAGATGAGGAATACTTTTCCACACATTTTTTGGCCACACCTAAAGAGTGATTTTTTAGGGGGTTTTCGTATCTGGCAAAGGTTCTTTTTGTAGAGCCCTCTAGTTTCAGGGTACACATATTAAGATTGTATTAGAATGCGTATAGTTTCTGTGGCAGAAAAACGAGTCGATGGATTTCGGGGCGAACTTGTAAAGGTAAGGGCGAACTTGTTTTTACGTTTGGAGGTGAACTTGTAATGGCGCGAAATTCATCATAAAAAAATGGCTCAGAGAGCGGAAAACTCCTTAGGTTCAAAGTTGCTGTCATCAAGCTCAAAGTCTTACTCGCCAGCCAAATATTATATTTTAGTATTCTTTGATTTTCCAACTAGTACGAAAAAGCTATTAAACTCTTCCTCCACGACTATGTCTTGCCCAAGTTTTTTCACAGGCATCACCATCTTTAGGCTAGGAATGGGGGCATACTCTCCCGAAAAATTTTGAAAAAAAAATATGAAGTTGCCATGGCATAATTTAGTCAAAGCAAACATTTCAACTGCTGGAAAGACTTTAAGGCACGTTCGAAGGGAACAAGGAGTAAATTATATTTAAAAGGATAATTAATTTCATAGTTACTTAATGAAAGCAGCAGTTTGCAAGAAGAAAAAATAGTTTCAGCTTGAGAACATAATATTAAATTTGTTTACGTGTCTCACGCTCCATGTGAAAGACTTCAGAGCTTTGATTGGGCTTTTAAGTGGGGCTGCTTACAAGCGGCAGTTTTCAGTCGTTCTGGAGTAGAGGTACATGTATCAGTTGTTCCGTATGCTCAAAATGAAGGAATGTATCATGTTATTCATAACAGGCTAGGAGTATTTACTAGAAAATTGATTTTAAACAGCTGCTTCGGAAACACATTTCCAAGTTAGAAGTCCAAATGAATTAGGTCACTAAGGTCTTTTGATCGATTTCCATCCCACGGGAACTAAAAAGCTGTTCAATGTTGAGCTAACATTAATTTAAGTAAAATAAATTTCACATGCCATGAGGCATCCGTGGTCAGATGGCCCATCAGGTAAAGCTGATGCCCTTAAAAACTAGTATATTACTTTCGCGTTTTTAATAAAAACAGGTTTTTTCGTCACGTGGTAAAAAAAGGTAGAGGAGATATTACATGTACATGTAACTTTAGAATTTTCCGAGTAAATTAACCAGATTCGGGAAATAGTAGATACTTTGTCAAACAATATCAATAATAATGAATGATCCACGAGTTTACACAATCCATATTTCATAGCTATTCACCGGGCAAATCCAGCCAAATTCGACAAAATGATTAACAAAATAAGTGAGTCAGCATCAAAAACTACAGATTATAGTGATATCAAGAGTAAGTATGAGCTTCAATTCGAAAAAATACGAGCATCTCTTCATCAAACAGGAAGTGCTGACCAAAGCACTAAGCCACGAGGGTTAAAACAAGTCCTTCTCGAGTAATAACATGGATCAAGTTGAAAAGTATGTATATTGTAGACGAATGACTTTACCTTGGCGAGAATCTTCCGCTTAGAAACGTCAAACAAGTCTTTCGAGATAGAGATCAACCGCATCCCACCCGCATCTGAACCATGCTGGAGACTTTGAATGATCTTCGGGGCTTCGCCTAGAAGGATAAGAGAGGAAGACTAGGGACGAGTTTCCGTGAGGTGCACTTCTCTACATGGTGGACTATTCAAGTTTATTATCAACAGTCAGGAGCCCATTACTCATTCATGATTAAGAGCCGTAATTTGGCTCAGATTCTTTGGCGACACCATACTATGATAACTCGTACTAATGCAGCGCGGGATGAGCCACTCAGGTCTGGAATTTCGCCCATTTTCCGCCTAAGTCAATAAATGAATCCTTCTTTGATTTACCAGCAATCGCTTAAGTTCAAATGCGATATTGCACTTGGCTGATTTATAATTCTCTTTTCACAAAAATACTATTTCTTTTCATATAAGAAGTATGAATGGCACCTCTAACAGAAGAACTTGCCAGGTGGGATGGGAGGCATGAAAGTAGTGGGAAGGGGTTGGGGGGACGAGAATCAAAAAGAGGATGCCATTTTTTTTGTAAATAAGAAGTATGAATGGCACCTGTAACAGAAGAACTTGCCAGGTGGGAGGGGAGACATGAAAGTAGTGGGGAGGGGGTTGGGGGGACGAGAATCAAAACGAGGATACCTTTTGTTTTTGTATATAAGAAGTATGAATGGCACATCTAACAGAAGAACTTGGCAGGTGGGAGGGGAGGCACAATAAGCTATACCCTTGTTTAAACAACAAAACATTAACATTTACTAGTATCTAGATGCCGAACTTTATTTAGAAAACTTGCCATCAAACCTACCATCTTACTATTTTGCGAAATGGACTATTTTCACCCTGTAATGACAACTTGACCTCTTTCATGTCACAAAAATACATTTAGACATTACAAATTAGTATATCACTAAAAATTTTGGCCTCCTCTTATTTTCTAAACCGTATCTCGCAAAATAGTAAATGTAGGAGAGTTACCATTTTTCGAAATGGGCTATTTTTTCTCTCTTTAATAACAATGGGTGCGTTCCTTTGGGAGAGTCCGGGTCAGGATTTCTGATCTGTGGTGTTCCTTTCGAGCAAATCCATTTTCAGATCAGTGATCTATCAAATCCACTCTAGACAAGGATTCACCGGATCACTGATCTGCGTGGTCTAAAGACAGATCATTGATCCAACGCGTTCCTTTGGGCGAAGGATCCGAAATTAATCATTTTGCCCTGCGATGTTCAATTTCAAACAAGTTGGTAATTCATATATTGACCGGAAAGATTGTTAGCAATCGCTCCACAAATTCTGCGATAAACGCGAAATAAAATCGATTTTGTAATGTTAAATCGATCGGCCACTGATCGCAGTCATTCAGGGTTCCCAAGTATTCATATCTTAATCAATACTTGCTTCTGTTTTAATTCCATCGTTTGAGTTTACCATGAAAAAATGTGCTGCTAGTGAATAGTGCTAATTAGTGCTGAGTGAAAATAATCCATTTCGCAAAATAGAAATTTTTCTGACATTACTACTTTGCGAAATTAATTTTGTATGGATAGCTAAAGAGGAGGTGACCGAGATCTTCGAAAATATACTAATTTGCAATATTTAAATGTATTTTTGTGACATGAAAGAGGTCACGTTGTCACTGCAAGGTGAAAATGGTCCATTTCGCAAAATAGTAACTCTCCTGTAATAACTATTTTGCGAAATATGTTTTAACACGGTTTAAGAAATAAAAGGAGGCCGAGGTCTTCGGTGATATATTTATTTGTAATGTTTAAATGGATTTTTGCGACATGAAAGAGGTCACGTTGTCACCGCAGAGTGAAAATAGTCCATTTCGCAAAATAGTAACTCTCCTAAATTTACTATTTTGCGAAATATATTTTAACACCGTTTAAGAGATAAGAGGAGGCCAAAGTCTTCGGTGATATATTTATTTGTAATGTTTAAATAGATTTTTATGACATGAAAGAGGTCACGTTGTCATTGCAGGGTGAAAATAGTCCATTTCGCAAAATAGTAACTCCCCTAAATTTACTATTTTGCGAAATATGTTTTAATACGGTTCAAGAAATAAGAAGAGGCCAAAATTTTGGTGTTATAGTAATTTGTAATGTCTAAATGTATTTTTGTGACACGAAAGACGTAACGTTGTCACCGCAGGGTGAAAATAGTCCATTTCGGAAAATAGTAACTCTTCTTAAATTACTACTTTGCGAAATGAATAAAAATCGTTCATGTTAATGAACGATTAATCCAAATTCTTTTGAAAGATATCTTTACCTTATTAGAAAATATATCTGAATTATTCCTTTAGTTTTGTTCTATCTCACCTGGTTTCGTTTCGTTTCGTTTCGCAAAATAGTGTAAGCCAACACAATGTGTGCTGGTGATCAGATGGAGCATTTCTGAGACGAAAATACATCGGAGTTGCAGACTTAAGGTTTCTTTTTTGACCAGTAACCGTGCGACTTAGAATCGTTTTAGGTTCCTTCTGTCACAAAATAATTCTGCAATTTATGATAAAGGAGTTTGCTGTTAAGCTCTGTATCATATAAGAGCCGTTTTTAGAACCTTTCACGCACCCAAAATCCCCACCCCCATCCCGAGGGATTGAACTCTCATTTTAGAAGAGCAGTGTTACTCGTATACATTATCATGTTGCATAAGAACGCAGAATCTGAGGGAGGAGTTATCCGGAGGAAGTAGGATTTATTAGAATGGAAGGGAGGAAATTATTGCCTTGTCTTGTAGTATTTTCATTAAACCCTTACCGTGTATAACTTTCAAAATGCTGTTGTGTAATTTAAGTGACGGAAGTTGTGCTCTAACAACAGAATACTTTAAAGACCTTCTGATAAGCAACAATTGGTGGATTAGGATGTATCTACACCAGGTTATTTTTGCCTGAAATAAGGTGCCAGTGTTTCATGAGAATCTTTTTGACATTCTGGTTAGCAGGGTTGAAAGTCCTAACGAACGGGAAAATCTTTTTAGATGATTTCGGTTTGTTTCTCATAGCCGTGTTGCGTGATGAGAACTGGGCATCGGCAAACACCTTTTGGACGAAGTCCTGAGGGTAGCTTCGTTCTATAAGGCGAGATAAAAATTCTTTCTTCCTTAGCTCAAAAGATTCTTTAACCGAGTTTGTTCTCATTAAGCGTAGTGCCTCTCATTTTACAAAACCCTTCTTAACCGTTTAGCCCCTAAGAGTGACTAGCATCTAATTTCTCATTTCAATATTACCCTTTATTCACGCACTAAGTTCATGAGAATTATGGAAATGATCAACAACCACAGAAGCTCTAGATCATTAAGCTAATTCTCCTTTGTCAGCACCTTAGGAAATGTATAGAGAACAGTGTGGAGAGTATGCATACTGATGTTAGGGTGTAAAGGGTTAACACTGAGAAGGTGGCGTGAAGATAACTGTGTGTATCTTGGAACGTTTGTGTCGGCTTGTAATATGTTTAAACATCAACGATTTTGCTATCGGTAAATCTCGGTCCTTTAAACACTTCAGTATCGAGAAAAACAATTTTTTTTTGATGACTGTTCATTCATGAATCTAAAGGTGGCGCGGAATGAGTTAGCAAAATCAATGAAGTTGTTGATTTCGGTTTCGGGAATGGTCCGCGCATAAAAAATGTCATCAATGTATCTTTTCCAAAGAAATGGTTTCTGTGGGCTTCTAGCTAGTTTGTAACTGTTTCTCAATAGGAGCCATGAATATGACTGCAAAAGCTACCGTCATTTTTTTCCCAAAGCTATTGCGAGTGTTTGAAAATAGTTTTTGTGGCTGAATTTGAAAGAGTTTTCTTTATGAATCAGTCATATAAGGTCTCTCAAAACTGTTGTTAGGATCGAAGGTTTGACTGATAATGCTCTTCGTACAGTTTTGACAGACGACTTTAATTCCTTCTTCCTTCCTTTAAACTCTCCATACAAGAACAAAAAAAGAATTTCTTTGTTTTTGCGCGCCGTGTCTCCATGTAGGCAATTGTGTTCCGCAGGTTGTTGAAACTCGCTTCCGTCTTAAGACGCTTAGGGGTTGGTTTTTACAAAGGCATGTCGTGGTCGTTTGGTAACTCTTAATACTTTTTGGAAGCTAGTTTTGACGAAAGCAAGTCGTCGTTTAATTCTGCACTGGCTCGTTTAGTGCGTGCCTTCACAATGGAACGTTTGGAGGCTGACTGTTTTTCTGGGGAGATGTAATTGGCGAGATCAGTAGCGTTTGGCTGTCTCTTATTTTAGCAAGTATAGCACTGACTTTTCTGTCTCCAATAGTGATCATGAGGTTCTCAGAAGAACTGTTATTGCAAACTTACTCAGTATTAAGTTCACCGTTTTTGTAAAACGCCAAACATACCACCTCAATGAAAAAAAAAACATAAATTTTTCCGTTTAATCTGTTCCCATCACCATTTTGCGTCTTTATCGAGCGGCACTAACAGAACTGACTCGAGATATTATTTTTTGAAACCAGAGATTAAATGTCCAATCTGGGAACTAATCTGAGCTTGGATACACCACGGCAACTTACTCCAAAAAGGTTAAAACCGGTGGTGCCTGCTACATAAGCTGGGTTCTCAAGTGGGAAATTTAACCTCCTAATCTATCTCTCGATCCAGGTCTCTACTTGTAATTCGTCTGGAACTTAACTTAACAAAGCTGAACAACTTAAACGAGGATGAAAAATTTTTTTCAATGATCAGTACAGTGTAATGGCGGACAGTTAAAACGAAAAATTGTTGCTTATTGAAAAAAAACAACAACAAGAAAATCATCTCTTTTTTGGCAGTACTTAGAAGGGTGTAATTTTATCAAAAATTAAATCAGAATCGGGTGAACGGGAAGACATTTTCCTCTTTTTTCTTACCTCGAGAAACTTTAACTAAATGTTCTTGTCCAAAAGCTTCCTTAGATGCCCAGTAGCCTCTCGGAAGATTACCCTCCCACCCTCCCCCGACCCCAAGTCTTACTTGTCACCACTCGAGTGGTCTACACACAGAAACCAAGTACAGTAAACAATGTCGCTAGTAAAAAAAAACCTTTATTACAAAATATTTGCGGTTCTATTTACATTAAGCGTTGTTTTTCACTCTGGTGATTAAAAATACTTCGTCTACCTGGTAAGTCTCTTTGACCCAAAATTAAGATTTGACTTGCAACTATTTATTTTGTTTAAATATAAAAATCTACTTAAAATTGATGAAACTATAAAAGATTTGGAAGAACCTCAAAAGACAGGTTTAAAGCTGGTCGGTGTCTCTGAGTTATAGCTTTAAGAACTGCACGATATTTGGAAATAAAAAACCAAGGCAGATTTAGTGTGGTTAACTTAAAGCTTGAATGCTTTAAAGCTCTACATAGACTGGCAACACTGGTATCAGTGGTAAAACTATTCCCCAGATTTAGTGTGGTTAGCTTACAGCTTGGATGCTGTAAAGCTTCAAATAGAATGGCAATACCGGTATCAGTAATGCTATTCTGCGTTAGAGTTAGTGTGTTTAGCTTACAGCTTGGATGCTGTAAAGCTTCACATAGCTGGACAACACCGATATCAGTCATAGCACTAATCCCCAGATTTATTGAGGTTAGCTTACAGCTTGGATGCTGTAAAGCTTCACATAGACTGGCAACACTGGTATCAGTGATAGAACCACCCTGCAGATTTAGTGTGGTTAGCTTACAGCTTGGATGCTGTAAAGCTTCACACAGACTGGCCACACCGGTATCAGTGATAAAACCACCCTGCAGATTTAGTGTGGTTAGCTTACAGCTTGGATGCTGTAAAGCTTCACATAGACTGGCCACATCGGTATCAGTGATAGAACCACCCTGCAGATTTAGTGTGGTTAGCTTACAGCTTGGATGCTGTAAAGCTTCACACAGACTGGCCACACCAGTATCAGTGATAGAACCACCCTGCAGATTTAGTGTGGTTAGCTTACAGCTTGGATGCTGTAAAGCTTCACATAGACTGGCCACACCGGTATCAGTGATAGAACCACCCTGCAGATTTAATGTGGTTAGCTTACAGCTTGGATGCTGTAAAGCTTCACACAGACTGGCCACATCGGTATCAGTGATAGAACCACCCTGCAGATTTAGTGTGGTTAGCTTACAGCTTGGATGCTGTAAAGCTTCACACAGACTGGCCACACCGGTATCAGTGATAGAACCACCCTCCAGATTTAGTGTGGTTAGCTTACAGCTTGGATGCTGTAAAGCTTCACATAGACTGGCCACACCGGTATTAGTGATATTAGTGGTCTCTAGACTTAATGTGGTTAACTTCCTTACTACTAATCTATTAATAACATCAACACATTCATCAGTCAAGTAAATGTAGAATAAGTTCAGTTCACACACAAGACAGTGTTCATTGTTCAATGAATTACAGACTCGTTGTATTCCAGACAGTGTTAGCTGTGATTCGCTAAGTTTTAACTCCTCAACTGTGACGAACTCATCAGAACATTTGTGTTGTGCCTCTCCAGCTTCCTCTTTATTTAGTTCACTGATAATGTCCAACACAAATGATACTCCAATGCAGTCCACATCAGAAAAAATCCTTAAAAGCCATGACGCCGTCTGAATTACAAAAGGCTTGCGGATTATTCCTGATGAATTTTTTGGAAAATTCTTTGTTTTGATACTCATTCAGACACCTCATTTGAAGATTACGATGCATAAAGGGTGAATCTAATAATTTTTCCATCAGTTTCTCGTTTCCTTCATTTGACAACACACCAGCCATGAATTGGAAAACCATTTGAGAGCATGGTTTGTATGGAACACAATTTTCCTTAACAAACCAACGAGCAGCCAAGAATTCTTGGACGGTTAGATGTGTGAAGCTAAAGTGCTTCGTGGTTGTAATCAGTGCAGTCCTGAAAGGCTGACCACAGTAAAGAAGACCGCTACCTTTCAGTTTGTTGACTTCTTCCAGCTCAAACTCACCTTCCATCTCCTTTTCATCAAAAGTTACCTTTTCTGCAAGCAGCAGTTTAGCCGCTAGTGACATCTTAAACTCCTTAATTGCAAGTGTGATAACAACCTCGAGAAACTTCATCCTGGCATCCTGGGGTTGTAAGATTGTATGTAAACGCTGGCTATTTTTAGCCCACGGTTAGGCGGGTCACCTCAACTACCTGGGTCCCCCACATTCATGTAAACAGGCCCTAGGGCAATGAAATACAGGTTGGTGGCTGATTACTATTAGCCTGGAACTTCTTCGACTGCAAAACTGAAGATAGTATTGCTTACGTATTGCAGTCGGAAAAAAAAATCGATCAAGTAATAGTGCCAGAAGGGTCCACCAAGTATATCCAGGCACCGGACGTTTCTTGGAACAAGCCGTTCAAGGCCACTTGCACTTAAAAGGAATGATTGGCTGGGTACCATGGGAATTCACGAAGAAACAGCTGCTAAAATTTGAAATTATCACCGAAAAGTACCGTTTTGGAGTGAATTCTTGAGCAGAGCTACCCACAGAGGTAATAAAAAAAACTCTCTCGAGCTGCATGTTGAACCTTCCCGTGGACGACATGATTCGCTGCCCCAAGGAAGACAGCCTTGTGGCAGTGCACGATTATTGCTTCTATCGCAGTTGCAAGTTCTGAGTAAGCAAGGCAAAAATCCCTTTGAATGTAGCGGTTCTGATTTTGAGAGAGCACATCCGTCATTATATCTTTTGGATTCGGATCATGAAGAGGACAGAGACATTGAAATTGGGTGAACTATGTTCACTTTATTTCACATTAAGTATTGCAGTAGTATTAACACGCAGATTGTGAAATTGAGGACAAGCACTAGAACGTGTTTTTGTTTTTTACAATTAAAATGGTCAGTTACCATACTATTGTTTGCAAAAAGGAAAATTGAATTTTAAATAAACGCCGCCCTCGAATAAACATCGCACTTGAATCACGAAAATTTTAATAAACGCCGCGGCGTTTAATCGAATAAACATGATAAACATGATTAGCTCTATATTTAAGAGAGCTCCTTTGTAAGAAATTTTTATAAGAGTTGTTTACAGTCTGTTGGACCAAGTTCTATCCAGCAATCTTTCGATGAAAGAATTTATAATTGGTGCCAATCCTGATCTTCCTGCAGCCAGCTAATTTCCCCAAGGTCTTGAAACAGGTAGGAAATCGACAATCATCCCTTCATATCTGGGGCTCTTCTGACTCGTCATTAAGTACTAGGCCTTTGAGGAAGTAGGCATCCGCCGGCACACATTACCATTTTAGAGTTATCCACAACAACTTTGTTTACCTCGTCCCTATTGTGTCCCCACTTCCCCCCTATTGTCAATTCCCCCCCCCCCCCCCCACCCCACAAACCTCCCGTTCAGGAAGCTTTCAGTGATCAAATTTCATTGAATGGCTCTGCAGCTCGCAACAGAAATAAAAAAACAATGCCTATGAATGTTTTTTGTCTTGGTTTTTAATGAAAGAGAGACGCTCGAAACTTTGAAGTAATGAAAATCAAAGGGCTCTTGGAGCCAGCTCATTCATGTTATGGCTTAGGTTTGAATTGATTTCTTGGACTTGCTGAATATAGGTGCAGATGAATTCGGTTTATGTGAACTTTCAAGACTTTTGGAATAAATTTTCTTTTATTTTTGGGCAGTTGTGTGATAAGAAAACTTGTGCATTGGTAGTGATGGGGATCGGAAAAAAGTTTGTGTGGGCTGGAGGTGGGATGGGCAGAGGTCATTAGGCAGACTACGCCCTCAGTTGGCTGCGATATATCTCATAACGCTGACTGCCGCAATAATTATCTATTAAATATTCCTTGCCCGTTTCTTGATATCTTTTGTTTTAAACAAAGCGGCCATTGCATTTGATTTTTAACAAAGCGGCCACAATCGTTCCTAATAGAATTTCAAGTCTTCATCTAATCTGATTTTCACATATTAATATTTGCGTAGTCACCAAACCAACGAGAGATAAAACCACCAAAAAAGTTAACAAATGGCCAGTCACGAGGGCAACGCTTCGCTTTTCCCTATGATTCTCCGGTTTCTCATGAAAACCAATGACAATATAAGACACTAAGGGGAAATCAGTATGTGTACACTTCTGAACGTTGAAAATATATCAAGTCGAAAGAAAAGTTCTGGTCTTGGTTCGCATTTTTGTCAGAAAAATGAACACATATCCGTTAAAAAGATGAATTTCTCGAATATTGCGCAGGTTAAATATTCAATAGTGGCATCCATTTACATCCACATCTACTTTTAGTAAGTTGGTAAATTCTGTAAAGACATCACGCCAACCAACTCGCGCGGAAAATGAGAATACTAAACGAGGCTTGAAAAAAATTAAGAACGATTGTGATCAAGAGACAGGCAAGGAATATTCCACAATAGTGCAAATAATCGCGAAAGATGATCGCGGAAAAGCACTTGCGTGACGCTCGGTAAGTTGTAAGATGCCATGTTATCACGTATCAGACGAAAAAACAGTACAAATTCTCAGTCTGCATTTTGTACCCGGTCTGCGGTCCGTAGTCTGCATTTTGCACAGAGTACGAAGTCATCCAAGCGCTTGTTACGGCTGGACACGGTCCTCAAATAACTCCATATTTCTCTTTGAAATATACTAATTTTTCATTGGAAAATATTCTAACTTCATTTACAATCCTCAAGCGCTTCTAAAAAGTGAAAAAAATGCCAACGTTGTCCGTTTCGCTGGCCTTGTACACAGAGTGCGAAGAGATCCAAGCGTGACACTAAGAAAATTTTCACCAGACACTACCGGACACGGTCTTTAAATAACTAGACGTCCGGCAGTCTGATATTTTTCCATATTTCTCTTTGGAAAATACCAGTTTTTATTGGAAGTATTTTGTCTTCATTTAGAATCCTCAAGCGCTTCTAAAAAGTGAAAGGCGTTGCATCAAGGTTGAAAATGGACCTTTAACTTGTAACTGTAGGATAAAAAGAGGCTCCGAAAACAACAGTGAAATAAACAAATTCTCCCAGAGTACCATTCTTTTTTATTACGATTGATTAAGTATGCATCATTGCAACAAGATTTCTTTTCCAGATTGCAGGAAAATGCGTTTCTGGGAGACTTATATTTTAAAAAATTTCCCGGGGGAGCATGCCCCCGGACCCCCCTAGAGGTTCGGGCCTTCGGCCCTCAATTTTCTAGGAAACCTGCCTACTTTAAAGGCAGTGCCCTTTTACTTCAAATTTGTTTAATTTAGCGTCTTGTTGACTATGATTGCCTCAGCAATACATGTAGCACCCGCAGCACTAATACCATTCCCAGACGAATCCAAATTGGTTAGCGTCTTGTTCACTTTCATTGCCTCAGCAATACATGTAGCACCCGCATCACTAATATCATTGAGAGACAAATCCAAATTGGTTAGCGTCTTGTTCACTTTGATTGCCTCAGCAATACATGTAGCACCCGCATCACTAATACCATTACCTCGCAAATCCAAATTGGTTAGCGTCTTGTTCACTTTCATTGCCTCAGCAATACATGTAGCACCCGCATCACTAATACCATTGTTGTCCAAATCCAAATTGGTTAGCGTCTTGTTCACTTTGATTGCCTCAGCAATACATGTAGCACCCGCATCACTAATACCATTACCTCGCAAATCCAAATTGGTTAGCGTCTTGTTCACTTTGATTGCCTCAGCAATACATGTAGCACCCGCAGCACTAATACCATTGTTGTGCAAATACAAATTGGTTAGCGTCTTGTTCACTTTGATTGCCTCAGCAATACATGTAGCACCCGCAGCACTAATACCATTCCAAGACAAATCCAAATTGGTTAGCGTCTTGTTCACTTTGATTGCCTCAGCAATACATGTAGCACCCGCATCACTAATATCATTGAGAGACAAATCCAAATTGGTTAGCGTCTTGTTCACTTTGATTGCCTCAGCAATACATGTAGCACCCGCATCACTAATACCATTACCTCGCAAATCCAAATTGGTTAGCGTCTTGTTCACTTTGATTGCCTCAGCAATACATGTAGCACCCGCATCACTAATACCATTCCAAGACAAATCCAAATTGGTTAGCGTCTTGTTCACTTTGATTGCCTCAGCAATACATGTAGCACCCGCATCACTAATACCATTGTTGTCCAAATCCAAATTGGTTAGCGTCTTGTTCACTTTGATTGCCTCAGCAATACATGTAGCACCCGCAGCACTAATATCATTCCCAGACAAATCCAAATTGGTTAGCGTCTTGTTCACTTTGATTGCCTCAGCAATACATGTAGCACCCGCAGCACTAATACCATTGTTGTGCAAATACAAATTGGTTAGCGTCTTGTTCACTTTGATTGCCTCAGCAATACATGTAGCACCCGCATCACTAATACGATTCCGAGACAAATCCAAATTGGTCAGATTCAATCCAGTTCCAAACGACTTCAATAAATGCGAGTGAAAATCACTTTTTTCTCTTTTGCATTCGTTGATGGCCTCCAATACAATTTTTGCACCACGGCCTTCATTTTTGTTGACTTTATTTGTTAAACTCTTTACAAGAGCCACAACCTGTTCATCGCATTTCATGGCCAAAATTCCACATGAAAACAAAAGTATTTGTTTAAGTTCAACGAAATACCTTGGATCGGAAACTAGTTCTTCAGGTTTCATCTCCTTGCTTTGAATCTGAGAAGAAATGAAGAATGCTGCAAAGAATTCTTGAAAACTTTTATGTAAGAAGGCATAGTGCAGTGTTTGTCTCAGTTTGCTGCCACCAGGCTGCACTGACAGAAATCCAAATTCAGTCAGGTCTTTTGCATGGTTTCTCAATTCACTTTCATTAAAATCTAACTTATCGTCAAGTAAACCATTCAACGCTACCTTTCCAAGGTGATTCAATTGTGGTTTGTAATGGTTTGTCAAGTCTTCGATCTTTTCTAGTAGTCCCTTCCTTTTTCTATATCTTCTCAAAACACATTCAACCATATCCAAGTACAGTTGAGCTCTGCTTTCGGGGAGTGTGCCCTCAAACTCTTCGCATAAAAGGCAAAGAAGTGCTGTGTTTAGAGGATTGGCCGCTATTTCTCTCAGGTTTTTATCTCGCGACATCCGTTGCGAGAGCTTGGTGGCTAAATCCGTCCTTTCTTTAAAGTACTTGGTGACAAATCCTTTCACATGCTCTTCAGTAAATCCTTCGATCTGAAGCAGCACGTCACAACATTTTCTCACCTCTTTTCCAGCTTCGTGTCTTGCTGTTGCAACTAGGTGGCATTTGGGGAGCACTCTTCCTTCAATTAATTCGGAAAACATCGACAATTTACTGGACGGTAACTCATCCAATCCATCCAATATCAATAAAATGCTGGACTGATTTTCACGAATAAAACGACAGAATTGTTGTTTGACTTCTTCATCGATGTCTCGGGGCAGAAGCTGATCATCAATAGCTTCCCAAACGTCAGAATGGATATCTCGACATTTCAGTAACAATACCACTTTAAATGCTGTTGAGCCGCAGCCCTGAGGTTCTTGCTGTTTTGTGGCCCAGTCGTAGGCGTACTTTTTACAATAGGTGGTTTTTCCCATACCAGGTTCTCCTTCAATCAACACTGTTCTCGGCGCTGAACACTCTTCATACGGGTCTAGTATTGACGACATGTCAACAAATACGTTACTGATTTCTCCTCTCGTTTTCTTTCTTCTGACCACTTTGAGCCTTGTAAAAATATTTCCAAGAAAAAACTGAAACTCTTCACACCATGGAAATGGTGAGAGCCATCCCTCGCGAGTCTTGTAAAGCTGGCGAATTCCATTGATAAGCTCAGTCGGATCAAAAATACCTAGCAGTAGCAAAATAAGTAAGAAATCTAATGAATGCAGCATTAAAAATTGTGGTGCCTCTCTGCTATTCGGCACTGGATTTAAATAAGTGAATGAGTACGATACCGTTGCCAAAGAAATTACTTGGACGATGCAAAAAGCTTTTAGTGTATGATTCATGCTTACTGATTAAAAGCCATTTAGATTATGAATTGAGGTAAACCTACTCTGTTTGTTCGGCTGACAGTGAAACTCTGTCGTAAAATAAATTACTTGGGAGATAAATATTCATATCATTGGAGCCGTAGTCTGAGAAAGGCTTTTTCGGGATATACCGAGACTACGAACAAATAAATGGAAACCAAACAACGCCTTTGTGCCTTCTTTGTCACGCGGTTTCATCAAAAGTGCTGCAGAAAACCGGGGACTCGCCTGCGATGAAGTGGGAGGTTTTTCCTACAGTCTTTTCCTTAGGAACCTATTTTACTCAAGACGATCTTCATTCAACTATTTTCCCATGTAGAATTGAATACTCCACAATATGAGCGCAGGAAGGGTTTAGTTATTTTATTCAGAAATATGCGGATTACATCTAATGCTACTAGGTATTCGGCACTGAATTTAAATTAGCGAACGAGAATACGACACCACTGCCAAAGAAATTACTTGGACGATGAAAAAGGTATCAATGTATGATTCATGTCAATTTACTGACCAAAAGCTATTTGGCTTGTAAATGCAGTGGAACCTGCTCTGTTAATTTCTAACATCGAGCCAATGTTAATGCCAATGTTTTCGTTAAAACTGTACTTCTTTTTATTTCGTTCTCCACTCTAATCAAAATATAAAGTTTTCCAGGCTAATTATGGGTGAAAGTTTGAACAATTGGAGGGAATGAAAGCACACCGTAGAGATTATTCCAGAGATTGTCTAAATTGAAAAACTGAATCTCTTTAACATAGGATGATCTCTACCTCTCTCACATACAGGCCATGTTGACTACGGCGAAATTTGCGGTTAAGCAGGATAACTTTTATTGTGTAATTCAACTGACCTTCATCCTTACTTTCTCCCACTGAGGCTGTCAAAGTACACAGCTTTTCCTTCACTTCTTTCAGTTCGCTGTCCATCTTTATCATTTTCTCAACAGACCCTTTCGTGGAATAACATTGGAACTTTTAGTCCGAGTGAGAGTCACTTTATTCATTAAAAGTTAACTAAATAGATCCTTTTCCCTTCCTCTGTTGTTGTTGTTGTTGTTTTTAAATTTTATACAATATTCGAAAAAACTTATGGCTCGGCTATAGCGGTTTCTTATAGTGAAACTCGGGAGATAAATTTTGATATCATTAGAGTCGATAGTCTGAGTAAGATTTTTGTCGGTAAAAAAGACCATTGTAGGAACTAATTAAAAAAAAAACAAAGAACGCTTTTCCGCCCTCGTTTTCACGTCGTTTAATCATAGAAAAAGGAAAACGCTGGAACAAACCAGAGGTCCGGCTGCAATGCATTGTGAAGTTTCGTTCACAGTTTTTCGCACGGGAAAATTAAAATAACCACATACGCCTTCTCCTACCCCTTTTTACTAACACAGCCCTCATTCAGAAATTTTTTCCATGTAAAATGGAATACTCTACAAAAAATTTGAGTGGAGGAAGGATTGCATTAGTCTGTTCAAGAATATGCAGGTAAAATCTAACGAATTAGGAAGTTAGATTCATTATGTCCTTAACAAAAGTAAAACTAAAATAAGGCAATAACCCTTCTCGGCCAAATGTGTATGAGTGCTGTCAGAAAGCTATCCAATCTGAGAGGTAACCTGAGATTCCGTGCCATCCCATTCATCCCACACATTACCTAGTATCTTCATTTAGGTTTAACCTAGTAGCCAAGGCGTGCTCTTACAACAATACATTACCTGAAAAGTGTACTCAAGTTAACGGAACGGAATCCCTATTGATAGTTCAGTTTATCTGTGAGTAGCTATTTCTAGCAACCAACCTTCATCTGTGCTTTTCTCCACTGTGGTCGTCAGGCTACAAAGCGTCTCTTTAACCTCCTTCATTTCAATCTCTATCTTCTCAGTTGTGTCTCTGAGGTCACTTAGCGAATCTGCATTAGTAAGAAAGATAAGCGCAATTTCATAAGCACATTTACATCACAAATTCACATAAACGTGCAGATAAACAATGATACCTATGTCAATATCTACTCGATTCTGAACAGATCAAACTCAATAAGACGCTTAGAAATCACAAAAGTGCACTCCAGCAGTTGTACACGAGTACTCACGAACAGACGAAGATACTGCCGATGAAAACACAGTCTGGACATTTGGGTTTAATTCTTAATTTTTCACATGAGGTGAGCGACCTCATTTTTCGACCTTATGTGACCTCATGTAATGAATGTACTAGACCTACGGTATTTCTGTGAACATAAGCCTTTGTTTTATCATCTAGACTTAATCCCCTATCGTTATTGAAGCTACCAAAGAAATATTTATTTTTTGGTGAATATTTTTGTCCGACATACTTTTCCTATGTCGAAAAGTAGCATCAAAACAAAGACAGTTTTAACAATGACTGATATGACACAATCTACTGAGCTTCAAGCTTTTAAAAGACCAAAGGATGGTTATAAAGTTACTGTAAAAATTTCCTTGTGTATTTGTGTTGTTCTATCTTGAGACGAACTCAAAGTCCGGCAAAATTTACTTGATAGCGACTATGAAATGTACATGGTGCGCCTACTTGTCGCCACCGTTAATTGGCGTAAATCACTACAATTTGTGCAAAGTCTAACATAACACTCTTACCTTGTTTATTTATGATTTTATTAGCTGCTTCGATGATCACGTTAATCATGCTCTACCACGTTCCAGTCAGATTTGAGTTTCAGTTTATTTATCTTCTCTAACTTATTATATCAGTGCGTGACAAGCGTGACAGAGAAATTCAAAGGACAAAAGGAGGGGAAACAAATTTGGGTGACTTGCCGCTGTTTGTTTGATGCATGCTGACATTAGCTCTTAAGAAATTTACCTACAATCTGATTTATTTGTCTCAATCTACTAACATGTCAGGTTCCATAAAGGGTTAAAAAAAAACAACAACAAACACAAAACACAGAACCATAAACATATGTGCTGGTATTTATCACCTCCCTTTCCATTCCAATAGTTTCACCATCAAAATACAGTCACACATGTAGTACTGGATTAATCAATTTTTTTAGTTTAAAACAATTTGATTTGTTTCTTATTGGCCCAGGAACATATATCAAATCACTTCAAATCACTTTGGCAGATGTCATTAGCCTCTGAATTTTCCATATTTTGGTGGTGGTGTTACATAAACCAAGCTAACTATAGAAAACAGGCCAGTTCACGTAGCTCATGGAGTGAATTGTCATTCATCATTACATCACTCAATTTAACCACAAGTTTTTCTCCCATCACCTTTAGCCACTTACTGGTATGTAAACTCAAAATAAGGGTAACTTAATTTCCTCTTTGTCAACTATTACTGATTAAATCATGTTGATTTATAATTCATACAAAAATATGCTGAGGGAACTTAGATCTAAGTCAGACCTATCCTTGTAAAAAGAGAAGATTGAGACAGGAAGCAATACCTGCATTAAAATGAGGCCAATCTTGGAATATGACTGGATCATTCAAAATGTTGGCCACAACAGAAGCTGCCATAACACAGGCAATTTCATTCCATTTCTTACTTGAAGAGTGCGTTTCATCTACAAAGTCTTTGATGCCCTTGACTACCACCCATTCTGTCTTAAAATCATGGGCTGCTGCATACACTCCTAAAAAACAAAACAAATAAACAGTAATGTCTGTTAACTATATCTTAAGCTTATTTTCTTCGCATCTTTAAAATACATGTAATTGTTCAATCAAAGCTCACAAAGAGTCACACTCTAGCTGCACTCTTGCTGTTGTAAACATGCACATTGCAGAAAGACATTAGTTGGAACACAAACCTAATTTTTTTCAACCAGTAATCAAAAAAAATTGTACACTGAGACTGTAAAACTATTCTTCAGGCTTCATCTTGTTTCATATAAAGTAACTTTCAATATTTTTCAAAAGACAAGTTTTGTCAGTTAGAGTTAACCCTTTCACTCCTAAGATCTCTTTAATGATCCTCTTTAACACTTTAACTCCCAAGATCTGATTGTTAATTCTCCCTTCTAGCTGCTACACATTTCCTTGTAAATTGGTTACAAAAAAATTGGATGTTTTATCAAGGTAATTTTATCTTTTATCTGATGAGTTTCAGTATTCTCACTACCTGTTTGCTGGATAACGTATGGATATTATAGGGAGAAGTTACATGTTAATCACTTCTAAGAGTTAAAGGGTTAATGTATGTCATAAAATTCCTATGATGTTAGTTAGGAGAATTTAGTTTTGGATCAACCAATAATCCCCTAATTCACACTTTTTTCTTTTCCCATTACTTGTCTGATTAATATCATATTGAAACTGTAAGGAGAAATTCTATCTTGGTCACTCATGGGAGTTTCAGGGTTAACAGGGACTGTGATACTATTCCTCAACTCTCAAACTATTGAACAAGATACTTTCTACATTTTTCATGTGACAAATTTGAAATAATTCATGACATCCTAATGGAGCAAATTCAATCTAGTTATCCAGAAGAAGTCTCAGTCACCTTCACCTGTGAAATAATCTTCTCACCCAGCCAAACATCAAATCACTTTAAATACAAGATACACAATTCCTGCAAATTTGGCATGTTATATGGTGTATGCTTGGACCAGCAGAGACAATACCAGAGCAGTGTTTTTCAAAACATTTGCTACATGTGCAAAAGTGCTTGGCTCATCAATTATTTGTATTATTATGATTCTCACCTCCACCCTCCATTTCAACTGCAATTGCTTCAGGATGTTTCCTAATCATATCTCTGTTTGCCTCTGAGATACTCAGAACCACTCCATCACAGTACACTTTGGCATTATATTCATCAGCATTTTGTAAAGGTGCCTTCCACCCATCAGCCACATGTTTGATCAGGTTACCAATATCTCTGCTGGGGGGAGTTTTGTATACAGCTGTTATCAGCTTTGCTGAAACAACCACATCTCCTAACTTGACCTTTTTGCTATTCAAACCACTGCAGGCACCAACAGAAAAGATAGCCTTGGGTCTCAGTACTGAGATGGCATCTTTTGAAACTGACAAAGAACCCTGAGGAACATCAGGACCTTTGGAGCACCTCATCAATGCAATTTTCATTTTCTTTCCTTGATCATCACCCATGCACCCAAAGTACACAGGGCCAGTGCTGATGTGGTAACTCTTAAAGGGTTCCTTCAGGTAGGCAAAACAACTTAAGAACTCACAGTCCTCCACTGCTAATAAAACAATATCAACAGGAAGTTCAACAGTTTCCCAAGAAGAAGAGATTGCTGGAAGATCACACAACTTTGGAAGTTTCACAATGAGCTCTGGTGGGCTGCCATTGCCATTCTCTGCTGATGTATTTTCCCCTGGCATTAATACTGTCTCTGAAAAAGAAGGTTGTAGTTTTTGTATGTGAAAGTTACTTTAATTACTGAAATAAAAATCAAAAGATAAAAAAGATGAAGACAAAAGCAAATTATGGATGTAACAGTTGACTTAGCTTAAGGTAATAAAGATTCACAACTTCAATAATGCATAATTGTGACTTTTAAAAAAAATCTGCTGGAAATTCATTTCATCTAACAATCCAGTATGACTTCATTATTGACTCAACAAATTTAAGTTAATTTAAAACTCAGGTTTGAAAAAAGAATAACACACACCTCTCTCCCATGAATTTTGTTCAGAAATGTCAAAGGAATTTTCCATGTCCCCTTCCTTCCTGGCCTTTTTCACAATTTTGTCTTCATGCACTTTGTCTGTGATACGGTCATCATCTTTCAACCACTCTCTCAGAAGCTCTTGGTAGTGTTCTTCAAGATCAGCATCCATACAGTGGAGTGTAGGATCATTTATGACTTCCTCATAGCAGGTCCCTCCAATACGCAGAAAAGTGTCTTTGATGTTGTTCCAGTACAAACTGAAGGTTGGATCATCAACTGAAGCATTAGCAGCATAACTGAAAACTCTGTCCCTGAAAAACTTGATGCGAGTGATGTCAGCTTCTGGAGAGGTGTCTGATCCTGGAGGAAGGTTATTCCGGCCAGAGGCAGGGAAATTCAGACCAAAGATATTCCTCAAAAGAAATAGCAGTAAGGAGGTGTCAAAGTTCCCTGAGGAAACTGATGTTTTGGAGACAGGATACAGTTTCCCCCACTGGAAGGTAGTCAGGACTCTCTTCTTTCGCAATGTTTGTAGTTTGGCATGGTTTTTGGGATTAGTCAGAACTGCATGAAGGTTTTCTGGTGGACATACCCGGTCAAAGATCTCCCTTAGCATAAGTGATCCAACTTCAACAAGAAGGCGACAGAGCTGGGCATAATTAGAGGTCTCCTTGGTAGAAGGTTGTGATGGGGTGGCAGAAGCCATGAAATCAAGTCCTCTGTAAAGAAATGCTTGTAATTAATACATGGAAGGCGACATTTATAGAGCACACACAAAAATTATTACTTTATTCTAACTTTGCAACACCAGAATATTACAGCACTCAAACAATGAGTTAAATATCATGCAACAGATATATAAAATAAGTTTGCTGCATCTTCCATTTTAACCCTTTAACCTCTAAGAGCTGTGATTGGCTTCTAATTTCTCCTTACAGTATCATCCTTGAATCAAATGTATGAGTCACAAGAATGAAGGAGATCATCAAAAATTTAAAAAGTTCCTGATTCTCACATCACACTTTATCTATTTTTCTCATATTCAATATATATAGTACAAGATATTCCTTTGACTTGTAGATAGCAGATGCTAATCCAGGCAGGGCAATTTTTTATTATTTTTTTTTATTATAGGGTTACTGTCAACAAAATCAGGTGCCTTCCAGAAAAATCATCCTAATCGTACTACTATTAAAGATCATGGCTAGTTTCATCAAAGATGAAGTCAAACGGTGCACAGAAAACTTTCATGCACTATATTACACATGTGATTAGATTGCAACAGAAACCTCAGAAAAAATACATCACAGTAAAGCTTATAAAGTAAAGATAATAGAAATAGCAAACCTTTTCACAGTTTTTGGTTTGGTAGGCACATGTAAGCACTTAAACACAACATTGACGGTGTTTGCTTTACTGAATTCACAGCCTCCACATTACCCCAGACCTCAAAACAAACTGGACAGTAATAAATTCAAAATTTAAAAAGTTTCTGAATTTCTCATGTCACACTTTATCTATTTTCTCATATTCAATATACAAAATACTCCTTTGACTTGCAGATAGCAGGTGCTAATCCAGGCAGGGCAATTTTTTACTTAATATTTCTGTTAACAAAATAGGGGGCCTTCCAGGCTAACAAGGTGTCTGAGGCAATTTCCATATTCTTATTAGTTCCTGAGAAAATCTATTGTGACGTTGGACAATGGGAAATATTGCGTGTGTCAATGTGGTCATGCTGCTGACCAATGAAACACAACATGAAAGCCCCTGGCGAGCCTCCTGACAAAGAGCTCCTTTAAAACTTGAAAGGTCATTTCATGAAAAGGAAATGTAAATTAAACATAATTCAAACATCATCAAGCAAGCTGGGGCCACGGAAAATGAACAACTTAACTTCAATTTCTTTGGCTTGGGCTCTCTCTACCAACTTTTAGTTGACTGTTTTAGGCTATTTGATGAAGCCTCCTTTGATTCAACATTTTGCAAAATGTGCTAGAGATTCCCAGAGAATATGCAGTGCAAGATGTGATGTAAACAGTATATGCAAATTGAGATCCTGGATGAAAGCCTGCAGAAAACATCAACACTCTGCTGGAGCCCTTTTTGTTTATGACACCTTTTGTTCTACAGGACAGGTTTCCTAAAACATTCTTTCAGCTGTGTCTTGCCTCCTTTCTAAGATTTTTGTTTGGCAAATTAAGCTTTTAAGTGGTTAAAACTAGTTTCTCTGACTAACTTAAGAGAAAAAATGAGATTTTGAACATTTTAAGCAGATTTTATTGACAGTAAATAAGAAAATACTTCATAAAAAAGATTAAAAGATACACAAGAAAAGAAAAAGGAAAATGAAAGACATTCATTGTAAAAGATAAAAAGTTGTTGAGTATCTAAGTGCACTAAAGATATTGTACAACGGCAAGTTTAATTTGTTTCAATTTTGCAGTGTTTGAATTTAACCATTATCTCATCAGGCTTGAAAGAAGAATTTTCAGTCCCTAGAATATTGAGACCAGCTCTTTTGTTTCTTTTTAGAAGGATTTCTTTGAAAAATTTTTCTATTCGTTAAGCATCTCATTCCAGATTTTGACACCTGCATGGAGTATTTAATTCTAAAGAGTAGTGATGTTGATGAGTAAGTATAGATGTAATGATATTGTTTAATGTTCTCACAAAAATTTTCATGATGATAGATGGTGCTCTGTTGTTATCATTTGAACATCAAGCTTTAATTTACATACAGCTAGCTTCCCAATAGAGGAAGGCAATAGGTAGAATTTTTGCATTTATAAATAAGGAGAGAGCATGTTCTTTTCTGTCAGGAAAGTAGATTAAACACAATACTTGCTCTTGGAGACAAATTTTGTTTACAGTATATTTTTTGGATGCATTGCCTCAAGCAGTGACTTAATAGTTATATTGGGTAAAATTAAGGATTTATAGATATTTAGGAGGACAGATGATGGAACAAAGTATCCTAGCTTAGCAATCATTTGTATGGTCTTTCTTATTTTAGCAATAACACAGTCAACACAGTTTTTCTAAGAAAGGTTTTCATCGATTAAACACTTATTAAATAATAAATGTAGCTCTTATATTCTAAACTGACTTTTCTATTTGTTTCACTATCAAATATACTTCTTTGACAAATTCTCCTTGTCTGTTCCATAGGAAATGTAAAGAGAACAGTGTGGAGAATATGAATACCAATGTCTTAGGGTGTTAAAGGTTAAAAGTCAAATGGAGTAGGGGGGAACCCACACAATTCCACAACACTCACACTACACATCCTCCCTTTGCTACCTTCAAGACTGAGATTATCACCTGCATATTAGCCTTCAAATGGGATGCAGCAGGCATCACCATCCTTAGAGGAAATGGGGGCATACTACCCCCGAAAACTATGAAAAAGAATATGAAGTTGCTATGGAATACATTAGTCTAAGCAAACATTTCCACTGCTGGAAAGACTTTGAAGCAAGTCAGAGGGAACAAGGAGTAAATTATATTTAAAAGGATAATTAATTTCAAGTTATTTAACGAAAGCCGTGATTTGCTGTAAGAAACAATAGTTTCAGCTTGAGAACATAAAATTAAATTTGTTTTCATGAGACTCACACTCAATGTGAAAGACTTGAGAGCTTTGACTAGCGCTTTTAAGTGGGGCAGCTTATAAGCAGCAGTTTTCAATGTTTTTGGAGTAGAGGTACATGCATCAGTTGTTCCTTTCGCTCAAAATTAAGGAATGTATCATGTTAATCACAGCAAGCCAGCAGTAAACTAGAAAATTGATTTTCAACAACTACTTTGAAAATATATTTCTAGTTTGGAAGCACAAATGAATTCGGCCACAACGGTATTTTGATCGATTTTCATCCCACGGGAACTGAAAAACTGTTCAATGTTTTGCTAGTATTAATTGAAGTAAAATAAAATTTTTACGGCATCAGGCATCCACGATCTGATGGGCCACCAGGCAAAGCTGATGCCCTTCAAAAAGTTGACTGTAATTTTCAGGATTTCAGTCAGAATATGTTTTTCATGAGTTACGAGAGACGGAGGAGATACAGTATTATATATAATAATGAATGTAAAAACATTATGTGTTGGTCTCACCAAAAATAAGCGAATGGTTGGCGAATACGAAGATGTCTCAAAAAAACATGCAGAAGGTGCTAATCCACGAGTTAAAACCATTTGTCTTTTAAAACACATATTTTTCAGCTGGAAGTCGAGCGAATTCAGCCAGATTCGACAAAATGATAACAAATAAGTGAATTAACATCACAAACTACCGAATAAAGCGATGTCAATAATAACTATGAGCTCTAGTTCGAAAAATACGGCCATCTATTTCACTAACAAGCAGAAGGTGCTGACAGGAGCACCTAAATCCACGAGTCAAAGCCATTCGTCTTTTAAAATACATATTTAATAGCTACCAGCCGAGCGAATCAAGCCAAATTCGACAAAATGATAACAAATAAGTGAATCATCATCAAAAACTACTGAATACAGTGACCTCAAGAGTAACTATGAGCTCCAATTCGAAAAATACGAGCATCTCTTCAACAAACAGGAAGTGCTGACCGAAGCACTAAGCTACGAGGGTTAAGACAAGACCCTCTATAGCAATAACATGAATCAAGTTGAAAAGTATGTATATTGGTAAACAAATGACTTTACCTTGGCGAAAATCGTCCGCTAAGAAACGTCAAACAAGTCTTTCAAAATAGAGATCAACCACATCCTACCCGCACCTAAACCATGTTAGAAACTCCTGTACGAATAGTCTTCGGGCTTTTGCTTAATGCGAGAAGGATAACCGAGGAAGACTAGAAACGAGTTTCCGGGAGATTCAATTCTCTATATGGCGGACTATTCAATTTTCTAATAAACAGTCAAGCGACGTTGCCGAACAAGACACGTACCTTACTCCGATAATTACTGATTAAAAGCCGTAATTGTGACCAACTCGAAAGCTTATTAGCTACTTTGGTCACTGTACACGATTAAATATTCTTTCTTCTGGTTAATTTCTGTTTGAGGTTTTTCTATATCATTGTAAATCATGTTATGTTAAGTTATTTTTTCTGTAAACAGCGTGAAATAATAAACTTGAACGTAATTTGGAGTAAATTCTTTGGCGATACCATACCATGATAACTTGTGCTGATGTGGTGTGGAAAAAGCCACTCAGGTGTGGAATCTCGCCCAATTTCCGCCTCAGTTGATAACTGAACACTTCCGAAGTTATCAGCCGTTTTCATCAAATTTCCCTTGCTTTGACTCGAGGGCTCTTTTGTGAGGCTTCACAGGATGTCCCCAGAGCTATACCTGGAAGAAATTTTGGAAATTTGAATGAAACGAAGTTTGTTCTCCGCATGATTACCTGGTTAGAACTCAAAACATTTATTCACCTCACTGATGAGCTGAACAAAGAATGACGAAAAAACGTAACATTTTCGGTTTGTCGTAAACTTCGTGCCTAATCTATCTGTTTACTAAACACACCTCAAGGTTAACGATAGTGTCAGTAGTTAGTCCCTTCTGTTGATTTGAACCAAAATTTCTCTGTTTCTACAGATTGCCTGTTATCGCATCGAAATTGTTCTGATCCTTATGCTTATGTAGCATTTGACATTTTTGAGAATGGAAACCCTTCAGAAATAACCAGCGCAACATTGGACCTCTCATGAACTGTTGCTGGGTTGTATGGTGGACCTTACAGAGCAGCAATAGTAGCATTGTACAGTGTGATTGGGACGATTGCCTCAGCAAACAAACCAGATGAAAAGAGTATTATAGAAACACTAGATGATTCAGACCTCTGAAATGATTGCACGCAGCTGTTTCTAGGCAAACTCTCACAACGATTTTAGAAACCGCTGCCATTCAAGTACGAGGAAAACCTTTCAAAAGATTCTGATGTGGAAGACTTTGTGAGAGCTTTGTTGTTGTTCTGCCAGGCACACACTTGCTACTTGACGTTCTTAATGGCAGTAAACGGAAGATTCAAAGACCTTAGCGACAGAGTCCTTGAGAAAAGAAAGGGTACAGCGAAATATTGAAGATCGAATGCAACATGCTAAAGACGAGTTGGCTTTTCTGTCAGATAAGAAGTATCTAACATTCTGTGCACGGCTTCCATCATCCGGTGGCAAGTTAACAAAGATCTTGATCCAGAAACCCGAAAGCGATAGAGGTGAGGAGGACAGGCGCAGCTTAAAACTGTCTCCAATGTCTTCTAATAATGTCGTTCAGAATACAGCTATGACACTTTCAAAGCGGCGTGTCCGTCTTAATTTTGAGAAATACGATTGTCCTTTATATGGTGTGCAGTTTATCAAACGCACAAACTTGCCTTTGAAAATCGTGTCATCAGAAGCAGGCAGTAACGAGGACAGTTTTTAATTGGAAAAAGATCTTTTAGCTTCTGAATCTCTCGAACAAAGTATCCCATTTTTTTCGTTCTCCACTTGCGGATTCACAATCCTTTACAATGACAGAGAGTTACGTTCAGATTAAGAACCAGGAGTCATGTGAGACTGATCGAAATCGCCGTGTCTAATCCTTGCTTTGGAGTTAACAAAATGTTTTCATATATATCCATTTCACTCCCACGATCTCAATATTAATTCTCCTCACTCTCTGTCATACATTACCTATAGCGTTAGTTCTGAGAATTTGGTGTTAAATCAAACAATATCCCCTAGTTGATTTTTTCCTGATTCTCATTACCTGTCTGCTTAACAATGTAATGATATTGCAAGGAGAAATTACTTATTGGTCACTCCTGGGAGTGAAAGGGATATTCGCAGTTATTTATTCATCACCTCTCGGGTTTATTTGGAACCAACATAATAACCAGCTCCCTGTTGGCTTGTTAGCTCAGTTGGTAGAGCACTGCACCGGTATCGCAGAGGTCATGGGTTCAAATCCCGTACACGTCTGAATTTTTTTCCAGCCTTCTTTTCACTACTGCTCAAAACATTAGTGGAGGTGCACGTGAAATGATCAGTAATCTTAATGGATCGTTTGGCTCCCGAGATAATTTTTATGTCTGCCTACATTTATTAGTATACTGCTGCCACTGCTTTTAGGTTATGAAATGAAATAATAAAAAAAAACGGGGCCAGCAATCACTACAGTTCATGATCAAAAGCGATATTGCATTTGGCTGATTTATAATTCTCTTTTCATAGGGTAGTGACGAGAGGTGGGTGGCCGGAGAGGGAAAGGGGGGTGGGTTGGGAGGAGAATAAAATGACAATGCTATTTCTTTTCATATAAGAAGTATGAATGGCACATCTAACAGAAGAACTTGACAGGTGGGAGGGGAGGCATGGAAGTAGTGGGGAGGGGGTTGGGGAGAGGAGAATCAAACAGAGAATGCTTTTTCTTTTTGTATAAGAAGTATGAATGGCATCTCTAACAGAAGAACTTGTCAGGTGGGAGGGGAGGCACAGTGTGCTATACTTTTGTTTAAATGATAAAACATTATCATTTCCTGGTATCTAGAAGCCAAACCTTATTTAGAAAATTGCCATCAAACTTACCCTTGTTTGATTTTCGTTCGGCCGCCTTAACCTCGGACGTCATCAGTATAACTGCGGTGCACTGCAAATACCTTGCATTTGACGAGTTGTTCTAGGTTTGCATAGAAACGAACGTGGTTTAGCCATAACTAAATCTGAGGTGTAATTCAAATCATCCAACTGTAAACCTTATAACAATTCCCTTTGGTTCGGATTTTGCGTTGATAGAATGAACTACTTGAGATCGAGGTTCGTCGACATAACATGATTTGCGCGCTCAATTGGACACGCATATCATCTGTAGACAGTCTAGACATGCTGTGATACTTTATACGCTTCAAACAGACGCCTCTTTTTGTTTATTTTACTCAATAATTTAACCTTTACACCCTAATATCAGTATGCATATTCTCCATGCTGCTCTCTATACATTTTTCAAGGTGCTGATAAGGAGAATTTGTTTAACAATCACGAGTTTTTTAAATGATGATCACTTCCTTTATTCTCATGACCTTAGTGTTTGATTCATAGGTGATATTTTAAGTAGAAATTTGATGCTAATCACTCCAAGGGGTTAAAGGATAAAGGTTTCTTTTCCAAAATCCCCACCCCCCACCCCAAGGGATCGAACTCTCATCTTAGAAGAGCAGTGTTACTCTTATACATTATCGTGTTGCATAGGAGCGCAGAATCCGAGGGAGGAGTTATCCGGAGGAAGTAGGATTTATTAGAATGGAAGGGATGAAATTATTGCCTTGTCTCGTAGTATTTCCATTAAACCCTTACCGTGTACAACTTCTAAAATGCTGTTGTGTAATTAAAGTGAAGGAAGTTGTGCTCTAATAAGAGAATATTTTAAAGACCTGACCTTCCGATAAGCAACAATTGGCGGATTAGGATATATTTGCACCAGGTTATTGTAGCCTGAAATAAGGTGCCAGTGTTTCATAAGAATCTTTTTGAAATTCTGGTTAGCAGGGTTGAAAGTCCTAACGAACGGGAAAATCTTTTTAGATGATTTCGGTTTGTTTCTCATAGCCTTGTTGCGTGATGAGAACTGGGCATCGGCAAACACCTTTTGGACGAGGTCCTGAGGGTAGCTTCGTTCTATAAGGCGAGATGTAAATTATTTCTTCCTTAGTTCAAAAGATTCTTTGACCGAGTTTGTTTTCAGTAAGCGTAGTGCCTCTCATTTTACAAAACCCTTCTTAACCGTTTAGCCCCTAAGAGTGACTAGTATCTAATTTCTCATTACAATATTACCCTTTAGTCACGCACTAAGGTCATGAGAATTATGGAAATGATCAACAACCACAGAAGCTCTGGATCATTAAGCTAATTCTCCTTTGTCAGCACCTTAGGAAATGTATAGAGAACAGTGTGGAGAGTATGCATACTGATGTTAGGGTGTATAGAGAACAGTGTGGAGAATATGCATACTGATGTTAGAGTGTAAAGGGTTAACACTGAGAAGGTGACGTGAAGATAACTGTGTGTATCTTGGAACGTCTCTGTCAGCTTGTAATATGTTTAAACATCAACGATTTTGCAATCGGTAAATCTCGGTCCTTTAAACACTTCAGTATCGAGAAAAACAATTTTTTTTTGATGACTGTTCATTCATGAATCTAAAGGTGGCGCGGAATGAGTTAGCAAAATCAATGAAGTTGTTGATTTCGGTTTCGGGAATGGTCCGCGCATAAAAAATGTCATCAATGCATCTTTTCCAAAGAAACGGTTACTGTGGGCTTGTAGCTAGTTTGTAGCTGTCTCTCAATAAGAGCCATGAATATGACTGCAAAAGCTACCGTCATTTTTTCCCCAAAGCTATTGCGAGTGTTTAAAAATAGTTTTTGTGGTTGAATTTGAAAGAGTTTTCTTTATGAATCAGTCATATAAGGTCTCTCAAAACTGCTGTTGGGATCGAAGGTTTTGACTGATAATGTTCTTTGTACAATTTTGACAGACGACTTTAATTCCTTCTTCCTTCCTTTAAACCCTCCATACAAGAAAAAAAAAGAATTTCTTTGTTTTTGCGCGCCGTGTCTCCATGTAGGCAATTGTGTTCCGCAGGTTGTTGAAACTCGCTTCCGTCTTAAGACGCTTAATGGTTGGTTTTTACAAAGGCATCTCGCGGTCGTTTGGTAACTCTTAATACTTTTTGGAAGCTAGTTTTGACGAAAGCAAGTCGTCGTTTAATTCTGCACTGGCTCGTTTAGTGCGTGCCTTCACAATGGAACGTTTGGAGGCTGACTGTTTTCTGGGGAGATGTAATTGGCGAGATCAGTAGCGTTTGGCTGTCTCTTATTTTAGCGAGTATAGCACTGACTTTTCTGTCTCCAATAGTGGCCATGAGGTTCTTAGAAGAACTGTTATTGCAAACTTACTCAGTATTAAGTTCACCGTTTTTGTAAAACGCCAAACATACCACCTCAATTAAAAAAAAACATAAATTTTTCCGTTTAATCTGTTCCCATCACCATTTTGCGTCTTTGTCGAGCGGCACTAACAGAACTGACTCGAGATATTATTTTTTGAAACCAGAGATTAAATGTCCAATCTGGGAACTAATCTGAGCTTGGATACACCACGGCAACTTACTCCAAAAAGGTTAAAACCGGTGGTGCCTGCTACATAAACTGGGTTCTCAAGTGGGAAATTTAACCTCCTAATCTATCTCTCGATCCAGGTCTCTACATGTAATTCGTCTGGAACTTAACTTAACAAAGCTGAACAACTTAAACGAGGATGAAAAATTTTTTTTAATGATCGGTACAGTGTAATGGCGGACAGTTAAAACGAAAAATTGTTGCTTATTGAAAAAAAAAAAAAACAACAAGAAAACCATCTCTTTTTTGGCAGTACTTAGAAGGGTGTAATTTCATCAAAAATTAAATCAGAATCGGGTGAACGGGAAGACATTTTCCTCTTTTTTCTTACCTCGAGAAACTTTAACTAAACGTTCTTGTCCGAAAGCTTCCTTAGATGCCCAGTAGCCTCTCGGAAGATTACCCTCCCACCCTCCCCCGATCCCAAGTATTACTTGTCACCACTCGAGTGGTCTACACACAGAAACCAAGTACAGTAAACAATGTCGCTAGTAAAAAGAAAACCTTTATTACAAAATATTTGCGGTTCTATTTACATGAAGCGTTGTTTTTCACTCTGGTGATTAAAAATACTTCGTCTACCTGGTAAGTCTCTTTGACCCAAAATCACAAGTCCAAGGTTAGCATATAGAATGAACGCAGACCTTTGGGGGACGGGCTATTAGAAAAGTGTACCGCCCACAGATTTTAGAGCAAAAGAGGGACTGTGGGTAGTCTAGCGACGTTTATGTTCCTTATTGTAATCCAAAACGGTCAGTACAATAATGGAGAACAAATCACCTAAAACCCGACAACAAGACGCTCGAAAACAATTGTGTCCACATTTCCATGCTCACCAAAAGATACGCTTCGATATCTCGTATGCGTTTGTTTTAAATTGTTTTAGGTATTTTTTTTCTTAGCCAGGTCATTCTTCGGTATCAAACATTTTGACATCACGTAACATCTGTTAGATGTCTTAGATCATTTCTCCGTCTATTAATGGCCTACACCTGCTCAAACGGTTTTGCTTAGTTTTCCTCTGTTCCACGTAGACTACACTTTTTAATGAAAATTGTGCGCACTTCTGTCTCAATAGTACCAAAGGGGACGTCGACCTCGAGGAGAGAGATGGATTCTTGGGCTTTTCGATACATCGTTAGACCATATTTGCAGCATGTCAAAGGGCGAAATGCTGCTACACTATTGCTGATTATTCAAAGAAACGTGCAACCAGACTCTTTGGTTTATATAGATGAATGGGCGGCTTACAAACAAAACCAAAGGGCTTTGGGTTTCAATCAACAAACGGTGAATCAATCGCTCAACTTCGTAGATTGTCCATACCCAACACCTAACTTCTTTTAAATTGTGTTTATCAAACTTCAATGTACTTGGCCAAAATTCTGTAATAACAGCTATTAGTCACTATGTAGCCCTTTTTTCTTTTTTATGTAAACGCGGTGCTTGTGCAAAATCAAATTAGCCTTTCTGTAACCATACTCACCACCTTTTCGCAGACGTTTCCTTCCCTCCGGTTTTTTTTTGAGAGGGAAGACGTGTCCCGCTACGCTTAGCCGGCTAATATCAAATCATAACGGATGGAATAAAGTTGTCGTAACTGAAGTAATTTTTGAGTTTTTTTTTAGTTAATTATTGAAGTAATTTTTGAGTAATTTTTGTTTTTTTTTTGGAGAGGGAAGATGTGTCCCGCTACGCTTAGCCGGCTAATATCAAATCATAACGGATGGAATAAAGTTGTCACAACTGAAGTAATTTTTCTGTGTGTGGTCTTAAACCATACGTAACAACTTATTGGGGTGTTACTGTTTATCTATGCACTAAAAAAAAGACTTGAACACACAAGCTAAAAGAAAACCCTTTTGTAGAGAAGAAACACCGCGGGGATAGGGGTAGTAAGAAACGAGGTCTGGGACCAAACAACGATGCTCTCACGACTTGCAAAGCGATCGATTTCGCGTCTCACCCAGAGGTTATTCGACTGTTCGACAGTAGGTCAACTTTTCCCGCAAAATTTGACAGCGAACTCTAATAGTGTTTCAAGAACTGAATATTAGGGAGCTTATAAATAAGCAACCACGACGGCGATGCCGAGGATAAAGTCGATTAAAAATCGATTGATATTCTTCTAAAGAATCTCACTGGCTAGATGGATTCTGTATTTCTAAAGCTTAAGGGGTCCTTCCTTCCAGCTTATCATAATCTTTTACCATAAACCATCAATACCGCCTTAAAGAGCTATCCTTCTATGTTATTTCAATTAACGGTTAACTATTTAACTTGAATGTAGGGCTCTTATAGCAGGTTTGACAAGAGAAGCAAAAGTATGGGCAACTTATTGGCACGAGAGAAAAAAAATCAAACAAATTGCTTGGGTTTGACCTTTGTGCGACTATTAACCGCTTTTTGCTCGAACAATAGCAGAGGCAAACATTTTAAGTTATCGATAATAATCGTGGAAATGTTATAGCATGTTTTGCTTCTAAAGAGCCATTTACTGACTTTACTACTTTATTTGTACTTGCAATATCGTTTGAATGATTTACCGAAGAGGATCTGCTCTGACTAATTTAAATAAACAAACCATCGAAACACAGGGAACCGCGCGCCTTTAAGAATACGTTACGCGCAATACGCCACCTTGCTAATACTGGGTCAGAATGAGCCCTGGGATTGGCCGAGCCTGTACCAGGTCGCTAAAGGGGCATGTTGTTTCGCGCGGCCTCGATCTTTGTAGTTGTTTTAGGAGATGTAGAGCCAAGAAAACTTCACAAATTCATTTAAATTTGTTCGTTTGAAAACCTTTTTTCTTTCCATGATGGGTCGAGGTGATCGTTAATATCAGTGTGGGAATGTGAAAATAACCGTAGATATCCCGAAAGGTACAAAATTTTCACGAAAACCTTTTATTTCCAATTCGTGGGTTCGTGCAGAAGTCCGGGATAAGTTGTTACACCTTCCGTTCTATTCCGTTTCACGCCGCCTGGATCCTTTTCGTTTTAGAGTCTCGGAAACTTTAACAAATGTTTAAAAAGAAATATATTTGCAACCTTCTTTCGCTGTATGATGCTACAATAACCGAAGATATCCTGTAAGTTGCGTAAATTGAAGAAAATCTTTTATACATATTTCGCGGTAAGACGTTTTGTTCATAACATCTTCAGTTTTCATGACAGTTTTGATATTCAATCTCGCTTGTTTTTCTCTTCTTTGCCCGATTTTCATTGGAAATCAATTGATAGCTTTACTCCGATCGTTTTTTCCACAAATTAACATTTAAGATGTCAATACGCAGATTTGTCGGGATTATCAGATAATGGCGTGCTACCAAAGCAAGAGAATATAAACTCGTGAGAACACAAACTGTATAATATATTCTCTTAACCAAAAGCTATTTATAAAATGCAAGGAAAAATGACTATATTGACTATAAATGGCAAACTACGAAATTGAAATTGTAACTAGAGAACAAAACTAAGAAAATATAGCCCAACAACAAGAGTAGTAAGAGAAACAGACGTTATTTTGCAATAAACTGATTGAAATTATGACCAACTGTGATAAAATTGTGCATACAAAAACGAGTGAAGCGAGCACGTTTTGGAGCAAACGCGTGTCTCCAATTACAATAACAACAGATGAAAATAAAATGAGAAATGACAGTAAACAAAAGAGCGAATGTCCCTGATCCCTAACTACGGAAAAGCAAATTCAAAAGCAGGCTAAAAACAAAATAGAATGAAATTATTTGAAACAGTGAAACATAATAATAACTAAGCGAATTTGCGGGATTTACGCGTTCGAAAACAAGCTTAGCGACTAAAAGCAATTCGGTAATTAACAAGGTCAAGCACATGTACTTAATGCAGCAAACAGCGTAAACAATCCTACCTTGCCAGGAAGAAGTTCTCTAGCTCTTAAGCCTTCTCTCAAGCGAACAGTTCAGCACGGCAGCACAAATCCAACTAAACTACAACCGAACAGTGGACATTCGGGGGCTCCGGTTGTTACAGCGGATTTGGACCCCCCTGGTTCAAATCCGCTAGAGGATATGGACCCCCTTTCCGAACTTTCCTTATTAGCATCGTTTGTACCATATTTGGTAACTAATTCCATCTGAAAGCTTTGTGTCGATGTTTTCTCCAATCACAACACAACATTCCCTAATAAAAGGTAAAGAAAAACAGTCATTTCGTTCCAATTCTGCCGCATTCATTATAGCGAGTCGCACAGTATACGCAAGAACTAAATTCAAACAAACTACTGCATTCGAACTATCGAAATTGTTACAATAATTCTTTGCTTCTTCTGATGCGAATCAACATTGATACGAAACGTCATAAAAATAGTGGAGACTATTGCGTCAAGTCACAAAAATAACAGTCTGATTTTCTAATTAAATAACATTAAACAGTTTTTGAACAAGAACGAAGTAACTACTCCTACTAAAAGTCGTTCGTAAAGCCTATG